>NW_027532203.1:14450508-14513891 GCF_008692635.1 Crocuta crocuta | reverse complement strand
TGGTTTTTAATTTTTTCCTTTTTTTTTTTTTTTTTTTATTTCTGATAGGCTACATCGTGTGTACCTCCCCTTAGTAGTTTCTTCTTCCCTTTCGGATTCGTTTTTCCAACTGCTTAGGCAAGAAACCCAGGTAACCAGACTTATTAGAACTACCTTTAAAACACAAGGACAAACTGGGATGGGTCCCAAGAGACTTCCTGTGAAGCACGGAAAAGGCCTTCAGTGCTTTGGTGTCTGTCATCTGTTTGACTGCCTAGAATGTTTCCTGATTCTCTGCTGAGTTCAGGTAGTTGAAATAGGGAGAAGTGGGTCAGATTCATATTTTCCCCCTTTGAAAGATTTTGAAAGGTTTTGTTGCTTTCACCTCAGTGCTGCTCGTAGGAAAACTGGGGCTACAGGGGTTACTAAAGTATCCACGGTAGAGGCATGCCGTTGCCTAGAGGATACCAGCAAAAAAAACAAACCTTTGGAAATGAGAGGGTTATTTTTGATTTGTTTTGATGTCCCCTTCTGAGTCCTATCTTCTGGCTTTCCTCCTCTACATTTTTAACCTATAGGTGCCTTTATGGGAATTGAGGGTCTGATATCCTGCCCCAAGGAGTAGCTAAAGTAATTGCTAATGTTTTCAGGGATTTTAACATCAGACTTGAATGAATGAATGAATGAAGCGTTTTCCTCTCTCCCTCCAACCTCCCTCCCTCCCTCCCTCCCTCTTTCATAGGAAGGACTGAGGTGAAGACAATCATTTCTGTCGATGTGGATAGTTTTCACAGTGCATTTAAGATGCTTTCACAATAGGTCTCAGAGCCCATGTTCTTATTCAACCTAAAACTAGTGGCTCTGGGCTGGCACCAGGTACACTCTGGTTTGCACTCTGCCACTAATTTGATGTATGACCTTGAGCAGGTCATTTCCCTTCTCTGGGCCTCAGTTGCCTCATCTGTAAAATGAGGGAGTTGGACTAGATGTTTTCTAGCTCTGAAATGTAAGTGACCTTGCCTACCTTGCAGAGTTTTTGATTTCTTCCTTAGTTCTGCTCTGCTGTTTGAAGGGGCTTTTTACTTATTTCCGTGTTATTCAAATGAGATTAGGCTTGATATTTTATTACTATTCTCCTATGGACAAGAAGTTACATAATCTGTCCTTGAGACTTAATTTAACCAAAGGCCTAGCACCACCTTGCAATAAATACTTAGAAAACAAAAACTGAGAGGAGGGGAAAAGACTTCATTCTATTTTCCCATAATCTAGATTAAAGGTTTCTTAAGGCTTTTTTTTTTTTTTTTGAGTCATGGCATTCTGCCTTTTGGGTTGGTATGTGTATGACACCATCCTCTAAATGCTGTGTGCTGGTAATGTTGTTTTTCCAACTTAAATGATTTGAAAACTTAATGTAAATGCCTAATGATACTAGAGGTCATTACTTCTGGTCTTTGGTTTCTCATCTCTTTTATGTTCAAAACAGGGAAAATGCTCTGAACCACATCAGTTAAAATGGTTCATATGATAGAAGAAAACAATACCAGTGAATGATCATTCACTTTATTCTTGGCTCTTTTTGGGTCCATTTTAATTAGAATACTTTTGGGTAGAGCATTTCTTTCAGAGTACTTTTCTGGCCTATTCTTGGATGAGTATCATTAGTGAACTTGTCTTTTTCAAGGACCTTGAGAACCTTCCTTGGGGGTGGGTCCCAGGTGGGAGGTTGGGGAGTCCTGGTAGAGGCCAGCTCTGTGATAGCTGGAGAGGAAGGAGGAAACCAACTGCTGTTGCCATGGCTGCTTGTCATTGATAGAAGGACTCATGGGCTTGGATTGGTTGAAAGGCTGAACATGGAGTTGACAAACTTCCTCCAAGTATTGGGTTCAGGCCAATGCCTTGGACATGTGATTTAAGGGAAAAGTGTGAATGCTTGTAGATGATGAAACCCTGGTGGGCTTCTGAACCACTGGAGGAAGTGACTGGGGGGTGGGGACTGATTCGGTCGTGGTATTTCCCAACTCTGTCTCCTCCCCTAAAATCAGAGAAATGCAGCTATGCCAAAACCCGGAGAAGAGCCACACTTAGCTTCTGCTTTTGGGAAAACTGGTCAGCTAAAGCTCCGGTAGTTCCTTTGTGGCTTTCTGTGTACTTTTGCCTGGTTGAAGTCTGTGGCTAAGAAATAGTTGAACCTTTCCTGAGAACTCTGTAACAAAGTATGTTTTTGATTAAAAGAGAAAGCCAATTAAATCATTATGTGCTCATTCTTTTTCTTAAGCTTGTGGATGTCTTGAATCTGGAAAAAGAGTTCCTGATCACTTAGAAAATTCTCAGACTTGAGGACAACAGTTTCCTTCACTGCTTTGTGACCATTCAAATGGAAAATACAGCATTTCAGATGTGACCATGGAAGAGCAGTCCCCGTTCTTTTCTCCTTTCTAAAAGGAGAGGGTGGAGAGATAGTAGTAGAAGAGGTGGATGCTAGAGGATTATGAGAACCAAGATGCTTAAAGGAGAGGGAGACACTGAACATTAGCGACCCTGCCATTGCCCATCTAGGGTTAAGGAAAGCTATTTCCCCCCCTACCTGCCTCTTCTGTGACATGGGGATCAAGGTAGGAGGGGGTCAGACAAGGTGACTGTATGGCAATGGATTATAAATTGCATGAGCAAATCAATATTTTCTTTCTGATCCTGCTGACCTGAATTCCAGAGATGTTTATTAGCTGAGAGACCTGTCCTCACCTGATCTGAGGTTTACAGTATTTTTATTTTAGGCTAGAACATCAAGGGGGTAAGTAGATTGGCGTTCTTAAGGGAAAATAAAAACATTTCTTTGTGAAGCACTGACGTATAAAGGGCAGTTGCATGTATTTGTCTCTGCTCTCTGCTTTCGACCCTTGATTCTTTATGCTTTATCCTGCCTCATCAAAACTCACAAACCTCAAATGCCCTTCAGTCCCTTCTTAACCCCACCATCTCACTGTGATAAATTGCAGTGCCCTTTCCCCTCACTGCTTTCTGTTCTAAACAAATTTCTTTTTTTTTTTTTTTTTTAGCTCTGGCCATACTTTGGGGGTGGCACCCACTTCTGTGTTTTGATGTTGTTCTGTTGAGCTACCACTTGGAGCTCATGTTGGATGAGCTGGATGTTAGACCCCTCCAGAGGTCCAGATGGATGGACAGAATGGGTTCAGAAGACCAGAGAATCTGTCCCTGGCAGATGTATACCTTAACAGAGTGGCTAAAAGAAGTTCTCTAAACAGAAGGGAAATGATTTAAAAAAAAAGAGAGAGAAAATGGAACCTCAGGAAGAAGGAAAAACATGGTAAGCAGAAATAAGGACAAATACAGTAGACTTTCCTATTCATCTTAAGTTTTCTAAATTTGTTTGATCGCTGAAGCAAAATTTCTAACACTGCCTAAGGTAATTCTAAATATGTATAGAGGCAGTATTTGAAACTACTGAAAAAGCTATATTAAGAGATAAATGGAATTCTACAGATAAAATGGAATTCTAAAAGAAAGTTCAAGTAACTTAAAATGAGGCAGGGATAAAAACAGAAGCAAAAAATAGAATGAGAAAATAAAATGGCAGACTTAAGCTTTAATATATCAATAATTACATGTAAATGGTCTAAATATACCAATTAAAAGTCCATTATTGGCAAGGTAAGAAACATGATCCAGCTATATATTGTCTACAGGAAACACACTTCAAATCTAATGGTATAGACAAACAAAGAAAAAGTATGGAACATATAAGGTAAAAATTAAAGAAAAGCAGGAGTGGCTCTGTCAGTATCAGATAAAAGATTTCAGAGCAAACAATAACAAAAAATGGACATTATATAATGATAAAACACCAATCCATCAAGAAGATACAGTAATCCTAACTCTGTGTACAGCAAACCAGGAAGCTGCAAAATGTGTGAAGCAAAGAGTTATAGAACTGAATGGAGAAATAAGCAAATCTGCATCTATAGCTGAGAACTTCAGCATCTTTTTAAACAATTGATAGAACTAAACAAAAGCATCAAAGATGTAGAAACCATCCAACAACACTACCAAAATGCATATGCCTTTCTTTAAAAAAAAGGTGTTTTTTTTTAACATTTTTATTTATTATTGAGAGACAGAAAGAGCATGAGCAGGGGAGGGGCAGAGAGAGGGGGAGACCTAGAATCTGAAGGAGGCTCCAGGCTCTGAGCTGTCAGCACAGAGCCCAATGCGGGGCTTGAACTCACAAACCGTGAGATCATGACCTGAGCCAAAGTCGGATGCTTAACCGACTGAGCCACCCAGGTGCCCCTGAAAAAAATTTTTTTAATGTTTATTTATTTTGGGGGGAGAGGGGCAGAGAGAGAGAGAGAGAGAATCCCAAGCACGCTCCATACTGTTAGCGCAGAGCCCAACACAGGGTTCAGTCTCACTATTATGAGATCATTATCTGAACTGAAATCAAGAGTCAGATGCTTAACCAACTGAGCCACCCAGGCGCCCCTAAAACGCACATGCTTTTCAAGTGGAAACACAACATACACCAAGATAGACTATGCCCTGGATAGACCCAAAACTCAACAAAGTTTTAAAAATTGAAATCATAACAGAGTATTCTCTGACCTCAATGCAGTCAAACTAGGAATGAATACTAAAAGGAAAATCTCCAAACAAGAAACAACACACTTCTAAACAATCTACGGGTTAAAGAAGAAGGAATTTCAGGGGAAATTAAGAAAACAAAAACTAAACTGAATGAAAAGTGAAAATACACTGATATCTGGGAGATACAGCTAATACAATAATGGAAGGGAAATTTATGGCACTACTAACTGCAAACATTACAGAAGAGGAAGAATCTCAAATCAGCACTTCAGGCTTCAACTTCAAACACCCAGAAAAGCCCAAAACAAGCAAGCAAGCAGAAGGAAGGAGATAAAGAGCAGAAATCAATATACAGTTGAAACAAAAACAGTAGAGAATATCAATGAAACAAAGAACTGGTTCTTTGGAAAGATTAGTAAAACCAACACACCTCTAGCAAGACTGACAGAAGAGAAGATACAAATGACCAGTGTGGGGAAATATCATTTCCAGACTCCAGACAACAAATGGATAATAAGGGAAAACTCGTGGTTTTGTTATCTAATTTTCAGCAATTTGTTGAAAAACAAACTATCACAACTCACCCAATATGAAGTAAATTATTTGAATGGCTCTATAGCTATTAAGGAAATTGAATTAATAATTATAAAATTCCCCAAAAGAGGGACACTTGGCCAGCTCAGGCAGAAGAGCCAATGACTCTTGAGTCCGAGCACCATGTTGGGTATAGAGATTACTAAAAAATAAATAAGTAAGCTTAAAAAGTTTTTTAAAAAATCCCCCAAACGAAATCTCCAGTCCCAGGTGGTTTCACTGGAAATTCTACCAAAGAATTAATACCAACTACCCAGTCTTTTCCAACTACCCACTTCTTAATTCACTGTATGAAGCTAGTATTTTCCTGATACAGAGCCAAAGACAATGCAAAAAATATCCCTCATGAATATACATGCAAAGAGATCCTTAACAAATGTTAGCAAAAGGAATTCAGCACTACATAAAACATACAGTGGTTGCCGGGGACTGAAGAAGGGGTGGGCTGTGAGGTCACTGGACGTGAATGTGAAAGGTAAGAGAGGCATCCTTGTGATGGAAGTGTGCACCTTCACTGTTAATGTGGATTCCCTGATGCTTCTGTAGCTTCGCAGTAGTTGCTGTGAGGGTTTCTCTGCAGCATTCTTACAGCTGCATGTGATCTATATATTGTTTAAAAATAAAAAGTTTAACTTGAAAAAGTCATTGCCCAGTGGGTCCAGCTCCCGGGTTGCGGCTTTGGGCCCCACCGGCTGCTGCCTGCCATTACTCCTGAGCACGGATGAGAGGGGTCTGGAGTGGCGAACCCTGCAGCGTCCCCATGAGCAGCAGACCGTCCCTAGAACCCACTGTTCAATCTCCCTCTCCACTTTTTAGATCCTCTTTTCACTGTTCCTCATCTGATGCTAATACTATATTGTCCACTTAAAGCATTTGTTCAGAAGGTAGATCTCAGTGTTTAAAATAAAAAAGTTTTTTAAGTCATTATTACACCATTTGTAACAAAATAGTCAATGATCTTTTAAGAAATTAAAAAGCAGGGGCGCTTGGGTGGCTCATTAGGTTAAGCGTCCAACTTCGGCTCGGGTCGCAATCTCATGGTTCGTGAGTTTGAGCCCCATGTCGGGTTCTGTGCTGATCTGTGCTGACAGCTCAGAGCCTGGAGCCTGCTTCAGATTCTGTTTCCTTCTCTCTCTGCCCCTCCCCTGCTCATGCTCTGTCATAATAAAAAAATTAAAAAGCAAAAACAATTATTTTAATCTATGCTTATGGTTTCTTATTTTTAAAAAAATTGTTTTTAAAAAAACTTTATTTTTATGTCTTTATTTTGAGAGACAGAGAGTGAGCGGAGGAGGGTCAGAGAGAGAGGGAAACACAGAATCTGAAGCAGGCTCCAGGCTCTGAGCTGTCAGCACAGAGCCCGATGCGGGGCTCAAACCCACAGACTGTGAGATCATGACTTAAGCCGAAGTTGGATGCTTAACCGACTGAGCCACCCAAGCGCCCCTATTTTGAAAAAAAATTTTAATGTTTATTTATTTTTGAGAGAGAGAGCCTGAGTGGTGGAGGGGCAGAGAGAGACAGAATCCGAAGCAGGCTCCAGACTCTGAGCTGTCAGCACATAGCCTGACGCGGGGGTTGAACTCACAAACTATGAGATCATGACCTGAGCTGAAGTCGGATGCTGCCGGGAGCCGAACCGGCCTCTCTGGATGGCAATCACGGCAAGGAAGTGACAATGTTTGCAGCACCTCCCATGAGAAATGAAAACTGGTATCTCCTTCTGCTACCATTAGCTCATGCTGGAAATGAGCCTGCTGGTATTGACCAGGCCTCCCAATATTCCATATCAGACCCATATTCTGAATACAGATACCTCATAAGGAAAAGCATATTCCTGCCTTTACAAAAGAGACTTTAGATGAAAGCTCTATGGGCGATTGTCAAAAGGCTCTTCCTATGGGCCTTGCAGATCCAAGACTTAAGGGGTTAAGAACACAAGAGTTACAATTGAGCCTGGCCCTGAGACAAAGAGCCTATTTCAGGGCAGAACATAAGTTACTACATGTATCTTTGCTAACTGGTGAAGCATAGCAGTCCCTTCCTCAAGGCCTACATTCCACAAACACCCTCCCTTACACTGGCAACTGGGATGAGGATAGATAAGAGTAGCTAAAACATAAACCCAGGTGCAAAGACTGACACATTTAGGGCCCCCATGATAGTTTCCACAAACAAACCAATTCAGAAACATTCATCCTCTTGAGAGCCAGACAGAATGACTCCTAGCTTATCTATATACAACTTAACCTATATATTATCCTGTTTTTCACTAAGAGCATCCTGTTAATTCCTTGGTTGTAAATTCACTATGACTGAGATAATTCTGCAGAATATCAAAAACTTATTATCGCAAAAGGCCTCCCATTGTAGAAATTCCTTTCTCTGACTTCATGTTGTTGCTGAACCTTTAAATAAAGACACCAAAACCGACAGGACAGAGATGCCTGCCTGGTGATCAGAAAGAATCTCGGGGCTCTCTCACTCTTTCGCCGACACCGTCCATCCTTCAGGGACCCCTGGACCTATCGGAGCCGGCGCGGCCTCCGACAGGATGCTTAACCCACTGAACCACCCAGGCGCCCCTGGACTTAACAGTTTCTGGTCACTTTCATTCTTTTGTGTAGATTTGAGTTTCCATTTGGCATATTTTCTTTATGCCTCTAGAAGTTCCCTATTTCTTACAGCTCGGCTCTGCTGGCAGTACGTTTTCTCAGCTTTTGTTTGAGAAAGTTCTGGCTCCATTTTTGAAAATTCCACTGGATAAAGAATTCTCTGCTTTTAGCACTTTAAAGATTTTATTACATTGTTTTGTGGGTAAAGAAAGAATGTATCGCGAGGAGAAATGACACACGGAGTTAGGTCTACTGAGCAGGGATCACCTCTCCAAAAACAAATAACCAAAATCCCTAGGGCTGAACACGGCTTCCATTTCAACTCCTGTGTTAGTGACTGGAGTGGGAAAGTCAGTGTCCGTTGCTACGCTCAGAGCATCACCTCCAAAACCGGCCTTTTACCCCAGCAGAGCTGCCTCCTTCCGGATCACAGGTCCAGCCGGAGAGGCCACGTCCCATGCTGCATCTAGTAACCCAGGCTCCGCTTAACACGAGGCCAGGGGCCAAGAGGAGGAGGGCACTGGAGCACCTGTGCGTGGTTTGTCTGCCATTCTCTGAAATCTTGCTGTTGCGTGTACTTGGCACCTCAGCTAATAAATGGGGGTCACGCTTCTACCTTCCCACCTGCTTGGAACTATTTCTGGGTTTGCTATTCAGTTTCATTGGTTTGCCTGTATTATTACCATACTATTTACATTCCTACGGCTTTATAATACATAGGATTTAGTATATGGCATATCAATATATAATATATTTAGAATCTCTGAATATGTAATATTTTAAATCTTATAGGGCTAGTGCATTCTCATTGTAAAAGATCCTGATGCAGAGTGCAATATTAGAAACTTCTTTACTGTTCACCTCCTACACCATTCTTCTCCCTAAAGCTAACTAACTCTTCACAGATGTTTTATCCCCTTTGATCTTTCTAAAGTTTTCTCACTGTATATTTATACACACAGACTTTTCTGTTTACACCAATGAAATGATATAGCATTTTATTAGCTATAAGATGCCATCAATAATAATATACACACCTACTACTAAGAAGAGCATATACTGCCAGCTAAGCTATGACACAGTGCTTTCTTTTCACTTATAATTAAAAAAATTTTTTTTAAATTTTTTTAACGTTTTTATTTATTTCTAGGAGAGAGAGAGAGAGAGAGAGACAGCGTGAGCAGGGGAGGGTCAGAGAGAGAGGGAGTCACAGACTGAAATAGGCTCCAGGCTCTGAGCTGGCAGTCAGCACAGAGCCCAATGCGGGGCTCGAACCCACGAACCGTGAGATCATGACCTAAGCGAAAGTCGGACGCTTAACCGACTAAGCCACCCAGGCGCCCCAATTAAAAAAAAAATTTTAATGCTTGTTTATTTTTTGAAGGAGAGAGACAGAGTGTGAGCGGGGGAGGGGCAGAAAGAAAGGGAGACAGAACCCAAATCCAGGCTCCAGGCTCTGAGCTGTCAGCACAGAGCCTGACGCGGGCCTCGAACCCACGAGCTGTGAGATCATGACCTGAGTCAAAATTGGATGCCCAACCGACTAAGCCACACAGGCACCTTAAAAATTTTAATGTTTATTTTTGAGAGAGAGCGGGGGAGGGGCAGAGAGAGGGAGAGAGAGAGAGATTGAGAGAATCCCAAGTAGACTTTGCACTGTCAGCACAGAGCCCCATGAAGGCCTCGAACTCACGAACTGTGAGATCATGCCGAGCTGAAATCAAGAGTCAAACACTTAATCGACTGAGCCACTCAAGAGCCCCTTCACTTAAAATTTTTATTTTATATTTGTTGAAAGGGTTTAGACTTATTTACACAAAGATTTTGTTTTTTGTATTACAGTTCATGTCCATACATTAAACGGAAACATTAATTCATTGGTTCAAGTGTTTGCTAAATTTCTGAATGTTCAGAATCTGACTTCTGAATCTCTTCTGACCCCAAACTGCCTGTGATCGGTTTATATACTGCACCCTCCCGTGTACCACCAAGAACTCGCGATGCAGCATCTCCTAAAAGACCACTTTGCTACTGTCTCAGGGAGCTCCTTCCAGGTTGCTAACACCCATTCTACAGTTGATGCGAGCACTTTCTGGATCCACCCAGGAGTTAACAGGAAGGTGTTAGGTGGTAGGAGTCATGTTCTTTCATCAAATGGTCCTTACGTGCTTTTTTTTTTTTTAAGTTTTTTTCTTTTTTCTTTTAAGAGAGAGAAACAGCACATGTGCAAGTGAGCAGGGGAGGGAGAGAGAGAAAGAGGGAGAGAGAGAATCCCCAGTAAGCTCCATGCTATCAGCACAGAGCCCGACACGGGGCTTGATCTCACAAACCGTGAGATCATGACCTGACCCAAATTGAGAGTTGGATGCTCGAGAGCCACACAGGCACCCCCTTAAATGGTTTTGTTAACTGAAATTTTCAGGGTTTACATCTGCTCAGGCAACACAGGTACATCTTGGCTGGTACTGGGCTGATAGCACTTAAAACAAGCCATTTGTTGTAAGGTAACTTGTGATTTTCAGAGGTATTGAAATGTGTTACGATGTGTGTCTCAGAATCCATTGATAAAACATGATAGGTCAGTATTTTTCTGCAACTTCCTTTTCTCACCTAATGACATGTGCGGGAGATCTTCTCACATTCATTCATAAAGACCCGCTGAAAATTGTACATGTAAATGCTGTGGAATCCCACAGTGTGTCTGAACTCTGTTCTAGTATAGATATCTGTCTTGTTTCTAACTAGTATGGAAATGAATTATCTTTCTCAATGAATATTTCTCTAGGATAGATATTTAGAAGTAAAATTGTTGGGGCACCTGGGTGGCTCAGTCGGTTAAGCGTCCGACTTCAGCTCAGGTGATGATCTCATGGTTCACGAGTTTGAGCCCTGCATGGTCTCTGTGTTGACAGCTGACAGCCTGGAGCCTGCTTCGGATTCAGCGTCCCCCTCTCTCTGTGCCCCTCCCCTGCTCATGCGCACTCTCACGTGCTCTCTCTCTCTCTCAAAAATAAATACTGAACAATTTTTTTTACAAAGAAGTAAAATAGTTGGATTGAAGCACCTGCCCACTTAAAATTCTGAGTTGTCTCCCAGAAGCCCTTCTCATTTGCAAGTCTTAACGAATATTTGAGTGTCTGTATCCCTCACCCTTGCCCGCAATGGACATTATCAACTTAGAAAGTGTGCCAATAACACTGGATTAAAAGTGATGTCTTGGGGCGCCTGGGTGGCTCAGTCGGTTGAGCATCCGACTCATGGTTTCGGCTCAGGTCATGATCTCACAGTTCATGAGTTCGAGCCCCTCATCAGGCTCTGAGCTGGCAGTGCAGAGCCTGCTTGGGATTCTCTCTCTCCTTCTCTCTGCCCCTTCCCCGCTCATCTCTGTCTCTCAGAAATAAAATATAAAAGAAAAAAAGAGTGATGTCATTTACTCTGCATTTCCCTGCTTACTAGTAAGATAAAAAGCTTTTGTTTGTTTACAGTCCACATACTTTTTGGTGAATTGCCTGTTCCTAATCTAGTTGTTTGTCCTTCAAAAATTCATCAGTACAAGCTTTTGTCTATTCTGGACCTGGATATTTATCCTTTGCCTCTTATATATCTGTAAACAATTTCTTCCAGCCTGACCCTTGCTGCTTTCACTTCTGTTATTACTCCACTGAAATTTTGAATTGATGGAGTCAAATCTCTCAGAAATTTCCTTTACGGCTTCTCTATGGTTTGCTTAGGAAAGCCTTCCCCACTCAAAGATTATATAAATATTTTTCTACTGTTTTGTAATACTGTAGTGTTTTACAGGCTGTATGGTTACTTGGTTATTTATTTTAGTCATTTAGTTCAGTTGTAATTTATATATGATGTGAGGTTTTGGGATCTAACTTTCATTTTTTCCCAAAGGGATACCTACCTGATTCAACACCATTTATTAAAGAAGCCATTGAGTCACTGATTTATTTCTTTGTATGCCTCCTCTATCATGCACAAAACATTCACATGTGTGTGTGTTTAGTCCTGGGCCCATTACTGCATTCCATTGATCTGATTAATCTATCTGTATCCTTGAGTCACTACCAGAAATGTTCTTCTGGTGTTAAAATATGCATTAATGCCTCCAGGGTAAATTTCCCCTCATTGCTTTTCTTTCTCGGTGTGTAGGAGAAGGTGTGTGTACTGCCATTAGAGCTGCCTACAGCAGATGTGAGGGGGCACCCTGTCGTGGCAGGTGCCTGGAGAACCGACAGCCGGTATTAGTTTTCCATTGCTGTGTAACAAACTATCACATACGGAGCAGATTAAAATAACACCCATTTGTTAGCTCACACTTTCCGTGCTTCAGGAGTCTAGCACGTTTTAGCTGGTTTCTGTGGCATAGAACATAAGCTAATCAAAGCCAGCATCTTCACGGTCCCAGGGATTATCCAGAGAAGGCACACCTGGAGCACAGGAAATCTTGGGGTCCACCTTACAATTCTGCTTTTCACGTCACCTGAAAGGGGTACGGAAGAGAGACTTCTTACATTGGATGAAAAGTTCTATTTGATCACTGTTCTGTGCTGGGCACAGGCGGTGTGTATGTGTGGGTAAAGTACCTCCAAAGAAGCCCAGGTAGAGTTTCCACACGGAGCTCATAGTCTGACAATCTTAGCAGTTAAAGGAGGCTGAGGGCACATGACTTTCTCGATGTCTTCTCTTTTGCAAGTAAACACTCCAGCAACCTCAGCTGTTCCTTACAGGAAATGGCTGCTAGACTTCTCTCTCTTACTCCTCTCCTGCTGAGTAGGAGTGGAGGAAACAGGGCAAACATAAATTTGCTTTCAGGCCAAAGCAACACATAGTCAGTGCCTTAACTGAAGGTCAACCAGGGTCAGCAGCCTTCTGCGAAGGAAGCTGGAGGATCAGGGAAAGCTTCCTGGGGAAGATAGACTTTGAACTTGGCCTTGAACACTGGGGAGAATTTCAACAGGACACCGGAAGGGTGATTCCAAGAATGGCCCGGCAAGGTGCGGGCATTTGGTGGAAGGGCCAGCCGTGGACCAAGCCCTGAGGGCACGCGAGCCAGGAGCAGGGCAGGAACGCACAGTCGGATCTGCACTACGAAAAGGCAGGGGAGTTCCGACTTCCGTGAGGACGCCCGATCAGCTTGACTTAATTTGACATTAGAATGTTTTTTGCCACTGCCCGGGAGGGAGAGACTATATTCCAAGTTAATATTCCATGTTAGCACCTAACACGAAAGAGAGCGAGCGTGAGAGAAATACAGGAACCTAAGCCTGCAGTGAACACAGGCATTATCAAGAGCACCAAGGCATCACTGATGAACTAATAAAAAGGAACAGGAGTCAGGGCGGAACCAAGCACATCTTTGCGTGCGGGAGGCAGCATCACCTCATAAACGCTGCCGGCCTTTTGCCTGCTGTGACAAACCAAGCCCTGAGAACTTCAGTTTTAACAGAGTCAAACCACTCGCACTGGTTAGGGGTTGACTTGTGTCCCCCAAAAAGATATGCTGAAGTCCTAACTCCTGGGACCTGTGACTGTGACCCTATTTGGAAATAGGGTCCTTTGCAGATATGATCTAGTTACGATGAGGTCATTGGGTGGGGCCCTCATCCATTAGGACCAGTGTCCTTATACACTGAAGAGGAGAGACAGGGGCGCCTGGGGGGCTCAGCTGGTTAAGTGTCCAACTTCGGCTCAGGTCATGATCTCACAGTCTGTGGGTTTGAGCCCCACATCCGGCTCTGTGCTGACAGCTCAGAGCCTGGAGCCTGCTTCGGATTCTGTGTCTCCCTTTCTGCCCCTCCCCTACTCACTCTCTGTCTCTGTCTCTCAAAATAAAATAAAAAACATAAAAGAAATTAAAAAACAAAAAGAGAGACAGGCTGCCACATGTGAGGGCCGTGTGAGGCCAGGCGTAGAGACCCGAGAGTCACATCTCCAAGCCAAGGAACGCCAAGCATAGCCAGAGACTGGGCGAGACCAGGAAGGCTTCTCCCCTACAGGGGCCAGAGGGAGCGCGGCTGTGCCGACACCTTGACTTTGGACTTCTGTGGACAGAACGGTGAGAGAGTAAGTTTCGCTGCTTTGAGCCGCCTTGTTCATGGGGCCTCGTATGGCAGCTGTAGGGAATGAACACAGCGTTCGTCTCTTCATTCTTCGGACCCATCACGTGTGCCTGCCCAGCCAGGCTCTGTGCCGGGGGCTTCAGGCCAGCTCTGTACCGGCTGAGATGCTGGCAGCACAAGCCCCAGTGGCCCTCAGGGAACCCACTGAGAACCGGAGCCCCAGTCGGGAAAGACGAAGGCCGAGGGGCGTATGGGGCGGGGTGGCAGCGAGGCTGCGAAACCACCCAGGACACGTTAGAGCAGCAGGACTTTGCTGACCACTTCCTGGGGGCCTGGAGGTGCTGGTCTTTGGTTCTTCGAGCACCGAAAAAAAGGGGTGCTGAGGCAGGAGGGGGAGTAATGTGCAAAATGTAGGGGGCGGTGAAAACACCTCTGCGGTAATCTTTGCACGGTTTACATCAATCAGTAGCTGCCAGGAGCTGGATGGGGGCTGTCTGTCCTAGCTGAGGGTCTGGGCGTCTGTCAGACCTTACACCTTCAGCAACTTCTGTAACTTCTTTAAGTTTCAGTTTCTCTACCTGTACGATACTGACAGGCATACTTAACGTCTGAGGTTTGACGTGGGGAAAAAATGAGAACAATGGGTGTAAATGTAGTTAAGAATGTGCCTGGTGCATAGGAAGGGGTTAATGAAGCTTAGCCGCCGCCGCCTCCACCATCATCAGGGGAAGAAGACTCTTCATGGAAAACCAGTATGTGTGCGGGATGCTCCTTACCCTTTTGATGTCCAGGCCTGACTGTCCATGTGATCCCTGGAGGGAGGCTGCTTTGAGGTCCTCCTTTGGGCACTGGTGACCTCCCCCCACATGCCATCTGGGGCATGTCCTGGGAGCCCCTAATCTGGCCCCACGGGGACAGATGCTCCAAGCTTTGGGGCACCGGCCGTGGGGTTTCAGGTACAGGGCAAAACCTTTGCCAGGTGACAGCATGAAGCAGAGGACCCCTGGGTCTCCTGGCGAGGGAGGGTCTCAGCACCGACTTTGAATTCCCACAGATCTGACAATAGGAGCCAGGCGAAGGGGACGGCGGGCGGGAGAGGTGTTTACTGGAGACCAACAGGTAGGGAACAGGTGTCCTAGGGGGAAGGGGGGACCGGCGTCAGGTGGGACCCTGGCACCGAGCCGGCTTGTCCCCACGAGGGGCGGAGGAACCAGGGCCAGCGGCCTGGGGCGAGATGGTAGGGGACAGAGGCGCGCGGTCCCAGAGCAGGCAGTGGCGGGGAGTGGATGGAGGGAGCGAAGGGCCCACCGGAACCAGGTAGAGAGGCCTGGGGGCGCCTCTCCAGGTTTCCGCTTCCGGAAATGACCACTAGGTGTCGCTACTGCCCCGCGAAGCCAGCGGGAGCGTGGGTCCTTTGAGGCTCCTCCCTCCCCTCCATTCCCAGCTTGTCCCAAGTCACACTTGGTGCTGCAAAGATGACACACGCCTTGAGTCGGATGCCAGAGGCCTGCGCAGAGTGAAGCGGGCCGAGCCCACCTGCTGACCCCTGAGGCCTGGGAACCAGGCCGACTCTGATGCTCTTGATACTTGAATTTTTGCATATTAAGGATGTTGAATTTGATGCGGTAAAGGACTCCTTGGGAGATTACCTGCCTGACAGCGGTCGTATTTAGTCCACAAGTGCCTGAATCCTGCAGAGGAACTAAGCCAGGCCCTTATTTGCCAAGGATCTGGAAGGTGGCGGTGTGAACTCTGCTCAGGACAAAGGCACCGCTCGTTGGCACCGTCAGGCTTGGGGGCCTGCGGGTGTCCTGAGCCCCTTCCCTTTCTGGGACCCAGNCCTCCCACCCAGCCTCATCTTTCCAAAGAGCCCCTGTGGCTGAAAGGCTGCAGGAGCCCCCACCCACCCCATCCCCCGCCCCAAACATGGGTTGCTGAAGCCAGGGAGGAAATTCTACAGCCAGGCCCAGGCGGCATGAAAATAACAATAACGTCGACAACGAGGAAGTCTTACATTTAGTAAGCACTTACTGTATGCCAGGCACTGTTGTAAGCACATTACCGGTAATCACTCACTTAATCCTCATTAAGACTTTATAAAGGAATATAATCACTGTCATACAGATGGGCGAGGTGAGGCACAGAGATCTTAAGTCTCTCTGTGACTCAGTTTCCTGAAAACCCAACAGTTTTGAAGGAAAGTGTCTGAAAGACCCCATGTGAAGAGAGTTAACTGACCTGTGAATCCAGAGGAAAGATCCCGTCCCTGACCCACTTTAGCCATAAATTATTCTACTGAAATAGAAGGCAACTTCATGGTGAATAAGTGGCAAAGTGTAAAGGTGAGACCAGGAAAATGTTTTTTGTTTTTTTGCATACTCTGCGGTGGGCAGAGAGTATTAGAAAACTTGCTGGAGAGCCTGCAGCAGGCAGCTGCCCGGGAATTTTCCCCTTAAAGCGCCCCCTGGTGGGAAGGGCGCGCAGTGCCGCCGCCTTGCAAAGTTCCTCCGAGGTCAGCCCTGGAGGGGATTTCTCACCCTGTTGATGGAAGGCCTCCTGGCGGCGCCGGCAGCTTACCCACTAGACTCGAAGCCGGAAGGGACACTCGTGAAGTGATTGTCCCGACTGGTGGCCCGCGACAGGCGGGCATTTGTGGTGTGTGCAATGTGGTGGAGGCGATGTTGGGCAGAAGCGGACTTGAAGGGGCCGATAAGCGGGGATCTGAAACTCCACAGCAATCCCCGAACTGCTAACGGTGAGAAACTCCCTCACCAGAGGGAAGCGGACGTGGCACAAGGCTGGGTCTCAAGTTTGCCTCTTTCGGAATTTAGAAAATTCTTCTCCCTGTTGAGGAAAGGGTGGCCCCCCCCGCCCCTCCCCCCTCTCCCCCCCCAGCCACCAGTCACTTCCTTCCAGGCTGAGAGGCCCCGTTCCACTGCAGGGAGGGCCTCTGATGCCCCGGGAGGAATGAGCTCATCAGACACCTTCCAGAGCCTGGGGCTGGGGGTGGGGAGCAGGACCCGCCCCCTGGGCCTGCAGAGGGCAGGTGGAGGGTGTCGCCTTCTTTAAGAGCTGCACCTGCGGGGAGAGCTCACGCGCCCTCCTCTGCTGCCCCAGGCATGGCTGCGGGCATGCGCAGAGAGCCCGCACAGTGCCCCTCTGGGTAGGCAAGTAGCTGCTGGGCACGCTGCTCTTCGAGGACCAGGTACCCCCATCAGCCAGAGCTACGGGCCCCCACTTTGCTTGCCAGCTCCAAGGCACAAGTTTCCTGCCTGGTGCAGCTGCTCAAAGGTTGGGGTCTCCTCTCAGGCTCCCCGGCAGCACGACCCTCCCCCACGATGCGGGGCCCACAGTGACTGCCGCTCCGGGTCAGCCGGGGTCACGGGCGGCGGGGTGTCAACCACGGACCACCGACAACTGTCTATACCCACACCCCATTCTGTTCTTCACTTTCTTTCTTTCTTTTTTTTTTTTAATGTTTTGTTTATTTCTGAGAGAGAGAGGCAGCATGAGCAGAGGAGGGTAGAGAGAGAGGGAGACACAGAATCAGAAGCAGCCCCCAGGCTCTGAGCTGTCAGCACGGAGCCTGATGCGGGGCTCGAACCCACGAACCTCGAGATCATGACCTGAGCCGAAGTCGGACGCTCCGACTGAGCCACCCAGGCGCCCCTGTTCTTCACTTTCATGACCCGAGGTAACCAACACTTGCTTAAGAAACAGGCTTGTGCGAGGCCACTGTGCCCGACCGCAGGCCCTGCCCGTGTGCTGAGCACGGGGACCGGAGGCCGGGCCACACTGCGGCGTTCCGCGGGCCACGGGTCGTAAACACGCGTTTTCAAGTTTCACGACTTCCAGGTTGTAACCCCGTCGCAAGCGGAGGATGCGCTGCAGGTGATTAAGTCTCAGAGAGAAGAGACGGAAGGAAGAGAATGCAGCTCCCGGTCGAGCAGAAGGGTTTCCTTTGGAGGGAGCCTGGGAGAAGGAGGCCCGGGCTCAGCGCTGGAACCCAGAGAGAACGGCCAGGCCCGGCTGCTCAAGTATGATCCTCGCTCTTCCACCTGCGAGCCTGGCCTTCGGTCTTCTGAGCCTCTGTTCCTCGTCTGTAGAATGGGAACAATCACGACCCTCACGCGGCTGTATAAGGATTAAATGAATTTGTGTATATGAATAACTCGGTTACAGTACCTGGCTTGCAGTGAGTGCTCCCTGTAAGAGCCTGCTCATACAGGTGATCCTTGAACAATGTGGGGGGTGGCGGGGAGGGGCTTAGGGGCACTGACCTCCCTTCCCAACCCCGCAAAGGTGAAAATCCAAGTATGACTTTTTTTTATTTTTATTTATTTTTTTTTATTTCTAGGAGAGAGAGAGAGACAGCGTGAGCAGGGGAGGGTCAGAGAGAGAGGGAGTGACAGACTGAAACAGGCTCCAGGCTCCGAGCTGGCAGTCAGCACAGAGCCCGACGCGGGGCTCGAACCCACGAACCGCGAGATCATGACCTAAGCGAAAGTCGGTCGCTTAACCGACTAAGCCACCCAGGCGCCCCCCAAGTATGACTTTTGATGCCCTCAAAACTTCACTACTAATCGTCTGCTGTTGACTGGAAGCCTTAAGTGAAAAAACAAACTGTCGGTTAGCACGTATTTTGTATGTTATATGTATTATATACTGTATTCTTACAACAAAGGAAACTAGAGAAAAGAAAAAGGTATTAAGAAAATCATAAGAGAAGAGGTGCCTCAGTGGCTCAGTCGGTTAAGGGTCTGACTTCGGCTCAGGTCATGATCTTCTGGTTCATGAGTTGGAGTCCTGTGTCCAGCTCTGTGCTGACAGCTCAGATGCTGTGTCTCCTTCTTTCTATGCTCCTCCCCTGTTCATGCTCTGTCTCTGTTTCTTTCTCTCAAGAAATAAACATTTAGGGGCGCCTGGGTGGCTCAGTTGGTTAAGCGTCCAACTTCGGCTCAGGTCATGAACTCACTGTTTGTGGGTTTGAGCCCCGCGTGGGGCTCTGTGCTGCCAGCTCAGAGCCCGGAGCCTGTTTCCTATTCTGTGTCTCCCTCTCTCTCTGCCCCATCCCTGCTCACTCTGTCTCTGTCTCTTTCTCAGAAATAAATAAAACATTAAAAAATTTAAAAAAAGAAATAAACATTTAAAACAAAGAAAGTCATAAGAGAACAATACATTTACAGCACTGTACTTTATATATATAAAGAAAAAACCCAAACCTATGAGTGGACCTGTGTTCCAGCCCATGTTGCTCAAGGGTCAACTGCGTTATTTTTCCTTTGAAGGGAAAGCTTAGCGAATTCGGGGATGCAAGCAGGGAGGGTCCACGCAGAGGTCCGGCCTAATCACTTCTTCTACCGGCGAGGGCACCGCGGCGGGAGAGCGGCTCTCCTCGCCGGCTCCCGGGCAGGTGCTCCCGCCTGGGCCCTGCGCCCCACACCTGCCGGCTCGCACCACGTCAGGCCTGTGTGCAGCACTCGGGGGGACCTGCGTGTCAGCAGGGGCAGCGCCGGGGCCTGTCTGTGCCTCCGTCCCGGTGCCGGGGACGGACAGTCCACCTCCAAAGGGTTTAAGCCAACACCAGCAAGGTGAGGGCTCGTGGGACTGGCGGGTCTGGGGTGCTTTACAGATACAGGTGCATCTGGGCCGGAAACGGGTCCGTCAGGACACAGTGTCCCTCCTTCGTGTTTCCTCAGGTGGGTCTCATTCCCGGGTAGGCATGAGGCGCAGCCACAGGAGTTACAAGCCTGCATTGTCCTCGTCTTAAAATGAGGGGGCGTGGGGTTTGTGTTTTGTTTTTGTTTTTAATTCCGGTACGGTGAGGCCAACTTTATCAGGAGATGATTGCCGTTGAAAAGACAGTTTGTTTTTTTTTTTTTTTAAATATTTTATTTATTTCTAGGAGAGAGAGAGAGAGACAGCGTGAGCAGGGGAGGGTCGGAGAGAGAGGGAGCCACAGACTGAAACAGGCTCCAGGCTCTGAGCCGGCAGTCAGCACAGAGCCCGACGCGGGGCTCGAACCCACGAACCGCGAGATCATGACCTAAGCGAAAGTCGGACGCTTAACCGACTGAGCCACCCAGGCGCCCCGAAAAGACGGCTTGTTACTCAGGGTCCCCAGCACCTGCATGCATGGCGTCGCGCAGGGCCCGCGGGTCAGGAAGCAGAGAGGACAGGAGGCAAAGGACGGCAAGAGCCTCTACTCTGGATGAGCAGGCTAAGCGGCCAAGCAGGTGTACGGTTGCTGTGTAGAAGGATTTCCGGGGGCTCTGGGCGGAGGTGTCTGGTACTGGGCGCTGGGGTGCTAAGCGCAGGGACAGAGGGACCCCGAGTAGAAGAGTCCTTCGAAGGAGGCAGTTGGGGGGTTGCAGGCTCTGGATCGCTCAGTCTGCCCGTGGAAGGCACGCTTGCAGGAGAGTCATTAGCTGTGTCTAGGACTCTGCTGGCCCTGCGAGGGCCAACCTTGTGGGGTCAGCAAAGCCCCAGACAACAAAACCTCAGAAATACACAAGAAAAGCAAAACTAAACATAAAACACCTCACCACGCCAGTAGGACCGTGCGTCTCAACACCGCCCACTAACGTCTGGGAGACGCTCTGACCGGCCCACTTGTGTCATAGGCTTTGCACTAAATGCTGGTGGAGGATGCCGGGAAACCGGATCTCTCCTGCGTTGTCGATGGGAAAGTAAAATGGTACCGATGCTCTGAAAATGGTTTGGCAGTTTCTGAAAAAAACTCAGCAGGCGTATGACCCAGCAATGGCCCATTTACCCCAGGAGAACCAGAAGCTCGTGGCCACACGAAAACCTGTGCGCAAATATTCCTAACGGTTTATTCAGAGGAGCCCCCCAAAAGCCCATCTCAGACCGTCACATATTGTATGATTTCATTTGTACAACATTCTTGAAGTGACGAAATGAGAGAGATGGAGAAAGAGGTTACTGGTTGCCAGGGATTAGGGCCGGGGCTGGGGGCCCGTGGAAGAGGCAGGAAGGCAAGCTTTCTGGAGCTGGACTAGTTCTGTACTTGCCCGGGGTGGTGGTTGTGGAATGTGTACACACAGTGAAGTAACACAGCGCTACCCACAGATTGTATCAATGTCGATTTCTTGGCCTNGACAGGGCGTGGGGGGGGGGGCGGTGGGGTGAAGGGTACATGGGACCTCTCTGTCCTATTTTCGCAACTTTCTGGGAGTCCATAATAATTTCAAACTAAAAAGTAAACAGATGTTAAAGAACTCTAAGGAGTATTAGAAGCCCTTGGTGGGAGCTCCAGCTCTGTGAGGCGGAGGAAGCATTACTGTTGTCCTGGGGAAAGGCGCGGTGGGTCCCAGCTCTATTTTTCTGCTCGTGCCCAGGGAGGACGCAGTCTCTGTTTTGTTCTTCTGTCAAACTCGGTCCCAGCCATGAATCTGCTGAGGGATGAGCATTAGCTAATCAGCCAGATTAGCTGTAGAAATAAAGAAATAATGACCAAGGGTCTTTAGAAAGAGGAAAACTGACAGAATTTTATGTATCCAACCAAAATGAATCCCACCTGGCAACCTGGGAAGAAGAGCTCATGATGTTCAGTGAAATCATTAGGAGACAATTTTATGCGCCCTGTGATTTATGCACATGTAAAATGTAAAGCAGACGGATAAAAACGGAAAGAGAATAAGCACAAATGAATATGCTTTTATAGCAGTTGGGTTAATGGTGGATTTTCCTCCTCTGCTTTTTACACTATGTATGAGTTATCTGTGGTATTTTAAAAAATGTTTATTTATTTTTGAGAGAGAGAGCGCACACACAAGCAGGTAAGGAGCAGAAAGAGAGGGAGACACAGAACTGAAAGCAGGCTCCAGGTTGAGCTGTCAGCACAGAGCCTGACACATGAACTACGAGATCATGACCTGACCCGAAGTCAGACACTTAATAAGAGTCTCATGCTCTACCGACTGAGCTAGCTGGGTACGGTAGTCAGACACTTAATAGACTGAGCCACTCAGGCACCTCTGGTATTTTTATTTATCTTAAATTTTACTTTATGTTTTAAATGTATACTCTGAGATATATTCTTCTCCCTTGTCCCCCAGCAACCACTTTTGTTAGCTTCTTGTGTATCCTTCCATATTTTCTTTAAATATCTTTTAATACTTATTTTTGAGAGAGAGAGAAAGTGGGAGTCGGGGAGCGGCAGAGAGAGAGGGAGAGAGAGAATCCCAACCAGGCTCCGCACTGTCAGTATAAAGCCTGATGTGGGGCTCGAACTCACGAAACATGACATCATGACCTGAGCCGAAGTCAGATGCTCACGACTGAGCCACCCAGGCTCCCCTCATATTTTCTTGATGTAAATCCAAGCAAGCCTGAATGAGATTCTTTCCACTCCCCTGCCCGCCATTCTGCCGTAAAAGTAGCATTCTAAATGTGTTGTTTCTGCTCGTTTTCACCCACCAATCTTTCCTTATTCGCACATAGTACTTTTCCACTAAACAAACCAAGGGGGAAAAAAAATGAGCAAATGAAGTGTGAATGTTGTGTTTGTCAACCGAGCAAGGAAGTAAGGATTCTGCATTTACAGCTCACCTGGTTGGTCAAAGTACAGGCCACTCCCTCCACTCCAGAGCTTTCCCTCCACTCGTTTCCTAGGGAAATGAAGGACTCACATCCTTTGCCATTTACCCAGCAAGCATTGCTCCCCAGTCCAGGCAATGGGGCAGGCGTCTGTTTCCATGTCGGTTCATCAGTTCTGAGGGCTGGATGTGCGTGGGCTTCTGCCAGCTGCTGTGCCCTTGTCACAACTGTGAGGGAGCCCAGAGGTGCCCTGGCTCCGGGGGCCACCCCGGTCCAGTCAGGCTGCCGACCCCACAGTGGCGACCTTGTCTGGGACTCTGCTTCCACTGTTCTGAAAGCTGCAGGCCTCTGCGTGTGGCCGGCCCCACCTCCTGGAGGCTGGACTGGGCTTCAGGGCCCTGGAGGGGGGCGTCCTCAGGAACAAAGGATGACCTGATGGTGGGGAAGGTGGCAGAAAAGCCAAGCGAACGTCTCACCAGCGCGACTGCCCTCAGTGTGGCTTAGTTTCTGCCTTTCTCCTTCCCTCGCCTGGGTGTGCTCTTGGGGGAAGCCGGGGGAGGCTGGCCGCTTCAGAGTCTGTTCCCACCTGTGACACGTCGTCTGTCCTCGGGGCAGAGGAACCATCAAATGGCCACCAAGTGCTGGTGACTTGGCCCTAGAAAGTTGTTGCTGGAAAGAAGCCCCAGACCTCAGACCCCCTGGGCCTCGGGGTCCCGACTCCAGAGCTGGCTCCTGGTATCTGGTGGATGGTCACCTCTCAGGGCCTCAGTTTCCTCATGGGAAACAGCTAGAACGGCCACCTGCCCTTTGTCACGGGGTGCAGCGGAAAGAAACAGATCAGGTGGCAAACCTGAGCGCCTGCAGTGAGGATGGAGGGGCAGCTGAGAAAAGGTTTTTTCGCGGAAACACCAAGTCTTCTTGGCTTCGCTTTGGTTTCTTGCCTTTTGATCAAGAGAGGGATGGAAACCGGTTCCCCTTCCTCTTCCCCCTGCTCTGAGGAAAGACTGGGGCTGTCAGGTCTCCGTGGGGAGGGGCCGGGCCAGGCGAGGGCCACGGCCGCCAAGCCGCATCCAAGGGGCAGCCGCTGCTGAGCGCCAGGCCGGAAACGAGCCCCGGGTCCCCAGAGCTAAGTGTTCAGGAGGATTGGAACCCATTTTTTTATTGACGTTTCCGAATGTTGAGACGTTGGCACACGATTCAGAAAACTGTGAGACACCGCGAGCCAATCCAAACAGGCCTGAGGGCCAGATTTCAGCCTCCGTCTGCCAGTTTGCTGACCTCAGACCCAGACCCCTTCATGGCCGCGTGCTGTCCGCGGGCGCACAGCCAGCCGTGTCCGTCGGGGACCTGCCCCCTCACTCCCCACTGGCGTTCAGCTAGGAGAGGCCGGAATTCTGCCTTCTGGGGCACGCAGGCACGAGGGGAGTTGGGGGACTCGGGCCCCCGTCTTTGTTCCACAGGAACAGTCTGAAATCACTTGTACGCTCTGCAGTGACACTCGGTGACCCCGGCCAAACCAGTCGCCTCTCGCTGGGCCTTCGTTTCATCATCTGTAAAACTGAAGGGGTCCAGCGAGACACTCGTCCAGATCAAAACTTCCTTGGCTCCAGGACCATTTTTTTTTTGTGTGCGGTGGGGAGGAGGTTTTGTGAGGTGATATTATATATATTTTTAAAGGTTATTTATTTTGGGAGAATGAGAGAGTGGGGAGGGGCAGGGAGAGAGGGACAGAGAGAATCCTAAGTAGGCTCTGTACCAACAGCACGGAGCCAGACACGGGGCTCGAACCCACAAACTGTGAGATCATGATGCGAGATTATCGAAACCAAGAGTCTGACGCTTAACCGACTGAGTCCCCCAGGCACCCCTAGACAATTTTAAATGCAAAAATTGAAAAGTGTTGCATCTGAGGCTCACATTGTATTTCGGTTGGACAGCGTGGCCTTAGAGACTTGGCTAAAACTGTGAGTGAAATTGTTGCATTTTAATATCACATTAGGAGGGGCGCCTGGGTGGCTCAGTCTGTTAAGTGTCGGACTTGGGCTCAGGTCATGATTTCACAGTTTGTGAGATCGAGTTGTGCATCAGACTTCTTGCTGACAGTATGGAGCCTGCTTGGGATTCTCTCTCTCTCTCTCTCTCTCTCTCTCTCCCCCTCTGTCTCTGCCCCTCCCCTGCTCACTCACTTGTTCTCTCAAAATAAATAAACTTAAATAAATACATAAATTAAATAAAATAAATTTTTATAAAAATTTTTTCTAGTAGCCACATTAAGAAATGAAAAGAAATAGGGGCGCCTGGATGGAGGCTCAGTCGGTTATGCGTCTAACTTCCGCTCAGGTCATGATCTCATGGTTTGTGAGCTTGAGCCCTGCGTGGGCTGTGTGTTGACGGCTCAGAGCCTGGAGCCTGCTTCGGATTCTGTGTCTCCCTCTCTCTCTGGCCCTCCCCTACTTGCACTCTGTCTCTGTCTCTGTCTCTCTCTCTCTCAAAAATAAACATTAAAAAAAAGTAATAGATGAAATTAATGTTAACAATACATTTGATTTAATGCAATATAAAAATATTGTCAGGGGGCATCTGAGTTAAGCTCAGGCCATGATTTCATGGTTCATGAGTTTGAGCCTGACATCAGGCTCTGTGCTGTCAGTGCAGGGACTGATTTGGATCTTCTGTCCCTCTCTCTCTCTGCCCCTCTCCAGCTTGTTCTCTCTCTCAAAATAANCCAATGTAGTGGTCATGAACCGTGAGATCATGACCTAAGCAGAAATCAGACGCTTAACTAACCCATCCAGGTGCCCCTATTTTATTTTATTTATTTATTTTTAAATGTGTATTTATTTATTTTGAGACAGAGAGCATGAGCTGTGGGGAGCAGGTGGGGCGGGGGGCAAAGGGGAGAAGCAGAGAGAGAGGAGAGAGAGAGAATCCCAAATGGGCTCAGTGCCCTCAGCCAGGCTCGACCCCGCAAACTACAAGATCACAACCTGAGCCAAAATCAAGAGTCAGATGCTTAACCAACTGAGCCACTCAGGCGCCCCTTTTTTTATTTTAGGGAGAGAGAGCACACATGCATGTGAGCAGGAGGAGAGAGGGAGAGAGAAAACCCTAGGCAGGCCCCTCACTCGTGCAGAGCCCCACATGGGGCTTGATCCCACTACCCTGGGCTGAAATCAAGAGTCAGACGCTCCATCAACGGAGCCACCCAGGCGCCCCCTTATGAAAGCAACTGTAAAACTGTTACTCAGGTGTTTTTTATTATTGGAAACGCAGTGCACAGTTTGCCCTTCAGCCATGTGGCTGGCGGCCAGCACGTTGGACAGCACAGTTCTGAGGCCAGAGTGACAATTATTCCCACATTCCTAAGTGAGGTGCCAGGTCCCCTCAGGAGGAATGAGAATTCCGCATTGCACCTAGTGCCTGAGAGCAGTGCATACCTTCCTTTCCCCGCACCCAGATTTTCTTCCCACTAAAAAGGTGTCTTCCTAGTGAAGGCGGGCCGCACTGTGTGGGGTTACCTGGCATGCACTGCTCCCCGAACCAGGCAATCTGACATGTCTGCTTCCGCCATTCGCCTGCCCACCCTGGGGATGGTTCTGAGTAGGCAAGACCTGCATGGGAGACATGAGGAGGCCGCTCTGGGGTCGGAGCTGACCACCACCTGTAGCTTTTGAGAGCCAGGGGGAACATCTCTGTGCTTGCCCCACCTTGAAGGAGCCAGAGGAAGACACCAGCCCAGGCTCCCATCCTGCAGCAGCCATGGTGGGGGGTGGGATGGGGGCTGGGGGAAGCTTGAACTTGAAATGAAGTTTGGAAGTCCGAGGTTACTGAACTAAGGCTGTTTTTGTCTCTAAAAGTAATTAGAGGATTTGTTGTAAAATATTCCAGCACAAACAAAGTGTGTGTGCTGGGGAGTAGGGATGGGAACTGAAAGATCGTTCATAACTGTTGAAGCCAAGTGACTGTTACATGGGGTTCATTACAGCACTTTTACAAATTGTGGTTGTGTGTGAACATTTCCATAGTGAAAGCTCTTAAAAATTTTTTAAATGGGGTGTGAACAGGCAGGGCATAGAATCTTCCAGAGACTCACTTCTGAGCAGAATCAAGAGCTAGCCTCAGAGAGCAGGTTCCAATTATGGGCAAAAATGGTAAAATAATAAAATTCTTTTCCAAGCGCATCGCATGAGGCCCTCTAGTCCGACGCACCGTGTATTTTTCCCGGTGAGTTTATACGCTCCCATCCACCAGCTTTCCCTTCCTCGTTCCTTGGGATGTGCCTTGTTGCTGAGGCTTCCCCAGCATGGGTGTTTTGGGTGATTTGATGACACGGTGGCTCCTTGTGACAGACACCTAGATGGATGTTCCCAAAGCGCAGAGGCCCTCGGAGCAGGGAAGGACGACCTCTGTGAAGATATTGAGCACAGCAGGGGCCATTAGTCACCAAGGATCATCTGACACTTTGAAATGAACCCATGGTCTCTCATAAATAAGCCCAAACACTGAATCATGCCCGGGGCAGCACGGCCGTGGCTGGGGGTTGGCAGGTCCCCACACTTCTGCATGAAGTGCTGAGGGACGCTTTGTATAATGTCTAAATGTGTGTAAAGTGAGCAGCGTGTGCGAAGGGGTCTTTGCTGGTC
This sequence comes from Crocuta crocuta, assembly GCF_008692635.1. Taxonomy (NCBI): domain Eukaryota; kingdom Metazoa; phylum Chordata; class Mammalia; order Carnivora; family Hyaenidae; genus Crocuta; species Crocuta crocuta. The sequence goes on along the minus strand of NW_027532203.1, from coordinate 14,486,825 downwards.
ACCTTGAGGCCCCCTGTTCAGAGCCATAGCCTCCCACAGCTCCTGCTGTGGGCAGCTAGAAGGTTCTAGGTACTATCTGAGTTGGTGGCAACCCTTTCCTTGCTCCTGTGCATGAACTTACCCCCCAGGCTTGAGATCTGGCTGCCCTTTCTCAGGCCTGGGAGATACTCAGGCCAGAAAAGCCATCATTCATGTTGAGTCTACATCTGAAGGTCACAACCAAGGCCTCCACGGTCTTCTCTGCCTCTCCGAGAAATAAGATTTCATTATGGCTATAACTCTTCCCCCTGAGTCATTAGCTAATCCATTTTGAAGACTTCCAGGGTTCAGTACTTGTGTGGATTACTTAACCCTCCCCGTGACCCTGTGAGGGGGGGACTATGGTTTCCCTGCCGCACACAGAGATGAGAAAGCGGAGGCCCACAGAGGTTGCTGCTAAGTGACCTAAGGACATACAGCGGGTGAGTGTGACCAGATTCAGCCCAGCACCCACTGTGTGACCCCTGCCTCCCCAGGGAGTAGCAGGAAACCAGGCTCATTGTGGAGACAAATAGAAAAAGGACACAAATCGAAAAGTACCTGACTCAAGGAAGGCTCTGGGGTGGGGTTCCCCTCTGAGGTCCTGGAAAAGGACTCCATTTCTCAAGCCATGCCGCTACATGACATTCCAGTATGTTATGGTGACAAGGCTCCCTTGCCAAGCAGGGGTTCTTGGTTGACCTAGGAGAATAATTGTTGGAGAATAATTTGTGATGAGGTCACATGTTCCTTTTCAAGTGCAGGAGAGTCGTTTTCTGGGCTAACCTGCCCTCCACCCAGCTGGCTGTGCCCATCATCTGTTCAGGGGGCCTGCAGAAGCAATCTGAAGAAACGAGATAATAATGCCCAACGCTCGGAGTTCACATAGTGCTTTCCTTGCATGATTTGTTTATCTCTCTCCTCAGCATGGCAGTACTTTAGACCCATTATAGAGATTAGGAAACAGCACCCTACAGTGGCCAGATTTATTACCTGGCAGCTCATCTGGGACTCAAAGCACAAATTCAAAATCAGATTTTCCAATTAAAAAAAAAATGGAAAAAAGATGCTGAGCTGATGGGATTTTAGTACAACTACCCCGTGTGTCTTAAGGACTTCTCTCTAGCCCAGGTACTCTGTACTTCCTGGTCATCCACATACCCCTCTTCTCTCTCCTCCCAGGGCTTCGTGCTGATGAGTAAAGATTCTTTATAGTCACTCACTGTGGACAACGAGGGCAGCATGAGAGCTGAACTCATCAGCAAGCGTAAGTCTGAGCAGGCTTCTGGGTCCAGATTTCAGTAAACGTGGATCCTGGCAGGCTGGGTGATGGTTTAGGATGAAATAAACTTGAATTGTCATTGCAGTACTTAGATCCATGACAAGGATATAGAATCCATTGGGCCTCCTCACTGAAGGCTGAGGAAAGTCCAAGTGGGGAGCAGGTGGGGTTGGGGAGGGGCTGTGACTTACCTGTCACAGGGTCGTCTTGGCCCCATTTAGCCAATGGGCCAACAGGAGCCCTGGGCAGTTAGGAGCCCCATTCTGAAAGTCAGATGACCCTGCCTGCCCTTATTTGATTTCTTATAATATTTTTAAAAATTTTTTTATGTCTTTATTTTATTTTGAGAGACAGAGACAGAGTGCGAGCACGGGAGGGCAGAGAGAGAGGGAGACACAGAATCCAAAGAAGGCCCCAGGCTCTGAGCTGTCAGCACAGAGCCCAATGCAGGGCTCGAACCCACGGACTGTGAGATCATGACCTGAGCCGAAGCTGGACACATCACCAACTGAGCCACCCAGGTGGCCCCCCTTTTTTAATAATATTAAAAAAAATTTTTTTTTATGTCTTTATTTTACCTTATTTGATTTCTTAGAGTTCTTCTGTGTGTTCTCTTGCCTGCCCCAGCCCTCTGGCTATGTCTTCTTGGCCTCTATCCCTCCCATGCTGGTCACTAGCCTGCACAGAAACACTCCTAACCAAGGCACTTATAAGGCATTCCTGTTAATCAAGAGCTTCAGAGCAAAACTTTGAGGTTTCCTTTGTTGACTCCTCTGTGAGGATGGAGAAAGGTGGAATGGACTTCTCCAAGGTCCCACAGAACCAAGCTAGAAACCTGTATTTCCTGTTATGAGCCCACAGTCTTTCTGCTCCAGCGCTGAGAAACAGCCTCCTTCCTTAACTCCTGCTGCCTGTGGTGTCTTTAAGATACATGCACCTGTGAGTATATTCACTTGCCAGGAATTCTTTGACCCTTATATTCATAAATATGTATCTCTCCAACTCTGGACTCTAAGCCCTTTGAACCAACTCAGTATATTATAAAACAAAAACAGGGCAAGGAGGCAAAAAAAAAAAAAAAAATGAAGAAGGTGCATCTTGCTCCTGTGTACGACCTTATCCTTAAATCTCCAACTCCCTCCTTCCTACCCTGTTACCCCCCAACTCTAACAGGTAGTGTGGGGCCTGTGGTATGGTTTGTGTTTCTCTGCTTCTCAGAGGTGCCTAAAATGGACTTGTCCATTGAGAGCTCCCCAAATCTGGGGAATGTTCATTTGTTTGCTTATGTGGGATGAAAAAAGAAAAAATATATACAGTTGCTCCTTGAACAATGCAGGGCTTAGGGGTGCTAACACCCTGTGTAGTGAAAAGTCCACATATAACTTTTGACTCCCTGGAAACTAAACTACAAAGAGCCTACTGTTGGCTGGAAGTCTTACTGAGAACATAAACAGTTGATTAATGTATTTTGTATGTTGTAGGTATTATAGGTTATATTCTTACAATAAAGTAAGCTAGAGAAAAGGAAATTATTATGAAGAAACTCCTAAGGAAGAAGAAATGTATTTACAGAAGTGCACTGTATGTTTCAGGAAAGAATTTGCATGTAAGTGGACTGCACAGTCCAAACCTGTGTTGTTCAAGGGCTGATACAGGACAAGCACAGAGAAGAGAAACTGGGTGATGTGTTTCATGTTTCATCCATTTCAGTAATTGCTCTTGATACTCAAATTGTCCCACATTTGGCCAATTCTACTTGGCTCCTGTGTCTTTGTTTTTCAATTCCGTATTTACATTCCAGTTAATTAACATATATGGTCAGATTGGTTCCAGGTATAGAGTTCATTGTGATTCATCACTTACATACAACACCCAGCGTTCATCACACCAAGTGCCCCCTTGAGAACCCATCACCCATCCAGCCCATCTCCCACCAATCTCCCCTCCAGCCACCCTCAGTTTGTTTTCTATAGTGAAGAGTCTCTTATGGTTTGCCTCCCCCTCTCTCTTTTTTCCCCTTTCCTCTATGTTCATCTGTTTTGTTTCTTAAAGTCAACATATGAGTGAGATCATATGGTATTTGTCTTTCTCTGACTGACTTATTTTGCTCAGAATAGTACACTCTAGCTCCGTCCACATCATTGCAAATGGCAAGGTTTCATTCTTTTTGATGGCCAAGTAATATTCCATTGTGTGTGTGTGTGTGAGTGTGTATATATACAGCACATCATCTTTATCCATCATCAGTCGATGGACATTTGGTCTCTTTCCATAATTTGGCTATTGTTAATAATGTTGCTGTAAACATCGGGGCGCATGTGCCCCTTCGAATCAGTCTTTTTGTATCCTTTGGATAAATACCTAGTAGTGCAATTGCTGCGTCGTAGGGTCGTTCTGCTTTTAACTTTCTGAGGAAGCTCCGTACTGTTTTCTAGAGTGGTTGTACCATTGGCTCTTGTGTCTCTCATAGCTTCTTTTCCATCCCTTATGACAAGATATTCTATACTCATCTTATACAATTCTTGTCCCAGACATTTCTCCTTGAGGCATTGGTTTCTTTCGGTGGGAAGTAATGCCCTACTTTCAAAATCTGGTTACTGAAAATAGCTGAAAAGAGTACTTTGTGCATGGGGCGGCTGGGTGGCTCAGTCAGTTAAGCTTCCAACTTGATTTTGGCCCAAGTCATGATTTCACAGTTTGTGAGATCAAGGCCCGAATCCGGCTCTGTGCTGCTTGGGATTCTCTCTCTCTGCCCCTCCCCTGCTTGCATGCCAGAGTGCACTCTCTCTTTCAAAATAAACTTAAAAACATAAGTAAAATAAAATACTCACCTTTAAAAAAAAAAGATTACTTTGTGTGAGTATACTCACTCCATTCCACCCCTTCCTCATCTTCTTTTTGGAGCATTAATACATGTTTTCTCTTTTATACTCTTCATGCAGTCTTTGTTTTAATTTTTTTAAATGTTTATTTTTGAGGGGCAGTGGGGTGGAGAGAGGGAGGTACAGAGAATCTGAAGCAAGCTCTGTGCTGATAGCAGCTAGCCCGATGTGGGGCTTGAAATCATGAACCATGAGATCATGACCTGAGCCAAAGTCAGACGACTGAGCCACCCAGGTGCCCCCCATGCAGTCTTTATTTACACACACGCGCGCGCGCACACACACACACACAGCTGTCATTTCGTTATCTACACTTCATCCTCTAGTAGTTTCCTAAGCAAGGGCTATAGAGCCCACATTCTCTGCATTTTTGCATGTTGTTATTGTAATATTTACATTTAAGAACCAACTTGGCTAGATAAAAAAAATTGCTTGGCTTTCATTTTCTTTCCTTGAGTATCTTAAATATCTAACCCATTTTCTTCTGGCATTAAATGTTGCTGTCAAAGTGTTTTTTCAACAATCGAATTTTCTTTTTCTTATGAGTTACTTCGTCTTTTTGCCTAGATGTACAAAAGATGTTTCTCCCTTTTATTTTTAACATCCAATATTTTACTAGAATACAGCTTGGTATTCGTCATTTGGGGTCAATTAAGTGGTGTGTCCTTTCAGTTCTGTCAGACTTTTTGTTTCCCCACGTTCCTGGGAGAAATCTGTTAGTATCTCCTAAGAATACTGATAGATCTGCCTATTTTATTTGCCTATTTTTTTCTGTTTTGGTCATCAACATTTTGCTTTTTACATTTTGAAGCTATTTTATTACACACATATGAATTTAGATCTGCTAGATCTTTCTGATGACTCAAATTTTTTATTGCTACAAAATACCTCTTTACCTCTAGTGCTGCTTCTTGATTTTAAATCTTTTTTTGTTCTTTTTAAAGATTTTAATTTTAAGCAGTCTCTCCACCCAACATGGGGCTCGAACTCATGACCCCAAGATCAAGAGTTGCACATTCCACAGACCCAGCCAGCCTGGTGCCCCCAAAATTATTTTCCCCTCAATATTAATGTCTACTCCGACTTCCTTTAGGTGTTTAATTGCTGTATATTTTTCTGTACTTTTAACCTTTCTCTATCTTTTTATTTTAGGTGTGCTTCTTATAATCAGCTTATAGTTGGGTTTTATTTTTATCAAGCCAGATTAGCTTTTAACTGGAGCATGTAGTCTATTTACATTTTAATTTAATTACTAATTCACTTGGGTGCAAATGTTATTATTTATTTTCTCTTTGTCCCAGTCTAAGTTTTCTTCTCTTTTCTTTCTTGCCTGTTTTGTTTTATTTAAGTATTTTTATTTTTTATTTTTTTATTATTTAATTTTATTTATTCTCAGGTTAGTTAACAAACTGCATAGCCGTGGCTTCAGGAGTAGATTTCAGTGATTCATCACTTGCATAGGACATCCAGTGCTCACCCCAACAAGTGCCCTCCTTAATGCCCATCACCATTTACCCCACTCCCACCCCTATTTTTTATTTTTGAGAGAGAGAGAGAGGGAGAGAGAGAGCACAGACACATGCACGTGAGTGGGGGGAGGTGCAGAGGGAGAGAAAGAGAATCCCAAGCAGGCTCCATGCCGAGCTCGGAGCCCAACGCAGGGTGCAATTTCACCACCCTGGGATCATGACCTGAACTGAAGTCGAGAGTCAGACACTCAACTGACTGAGCCATCCTAATTCTTTTTAAGTCATTTCATTATTTCCTCTCTTAGTTGGTAGTTATACTTTTCACAAAGTATAGTTTTTGGTGGCAAATTTGGAACTTACAATAGCTTTTTGAGTTTTCAGGTTTCTAGAAGAAATGATACTTATGAGTACCTTAGAAGAATCTTAATGCCATTTATTCATTTCTGATATTCATGCTACTATAGCTACGTGTGCCTGCCCAGCAGCCTATGAAGCTTTAGAAAGAGGCTCAGTCTCCTACCTGCTCTCCTGTGTGTATCAGCAAACACGCCCGGGCTCCGCACACCTGCCTCACCTACCTGAGTTTCCGCCCTCCATGAGATATTGGTCCAGTAATTTTTCAGTCTCATGATAGCTCTCATATGCCTTTAACAATTTATATATTTGATCCAGCTTTTCTCGTTGTCCCCGGTGGAACAACTGGTCTGACTTACCTGTTCTGTCATTGAAGGCAGTGGAAACTGAGAACAGTTAACTACAGTCTAGTTGATGAAGACCATCGAGCAGGTCTGGAGGCGGGTATTGCTGCCAACAGATTAGTCTGTCACTCTTTAGGGTGTCTGTGAAAGGTGACGCACAGGCCCAGCACGTGCTGTTGTAAGGGTGGTGTGTGTGACGGCCCTCCCTGGGAGCCGGACGAACTGCCTCACTGTCTGAGTAGACAGAAGCCACAAGGGCACCTGAGGTGGCCTGTGCTGACCTGAGCAGGCTTGGGATGTGTGCCCAGGGCCCGGGGCCGCCGGGGCCTACCCAGCCTCTATGGGTCAACACGAAAATAGTGTCTTTGTTGCACGTTCTCAAAGATGGCTGCAATAAGGGCTCAGTGCGGGTTCAAAAACCAGAGTCTGAGCCAAAGGTCAGAGTCTGCGCATCCTTGCCAGGGGCTGAGGGGGGCTGAGACACGGCGTTCCTGGAGCTGGGGCGCCGTCGTCGCACGAATCTGAATGACGCGGGCATTGTGGGGGTTGTGGGGGGCTCTGCATGACCCTTGCTGGCGACGGCACGGTGCGGGGCTGGGATCTGCACGCCTTGCACGGTGCTGTGGACGGAACTCAATCTCCCCCAGATTCCCACGTGGAAGCCCTGATCCCCAATTCCTCAGAATGGGTCAGTAGTTGGGGACGGGGCTTTTAAAGAAGTAGCTAGGGTTAAATGAGGTTGTACATGTGGTCCTTAATCCAGTAGGACTGGTGGCCTTCCATGAGGAGGGAGAGACCCAGAGATGAGCTCGCCCCGAGCAAAGGCCGTGTGAGGACACAGAGAGAAGGCTGCCATGTGTGGGCTGAGGAGAGGCCTCAGGAGACTCAAACCTGCTAGCACCTTGGTCTCGGACTCCCAGCTTCTAGGACTGGGAGGAAATAACTTCCTGTTGTGTAAGCCTCCCCCCCCATCTCTCTGTGGTGCTTTGCAATCAGTGCCCTGGGATGGGCTCAAATACTCTCAGGTGACAGAGGTGACAGTAAGAACCCCTGTCCTCCCTGGTAACTCCCCCCACCCAACCTGGGCCTGTGGTATCAGGCTTTCTGGAAAACCACTTCCAGGTGCTTCGCCTGCTCTGTCCGCGTGTGCTCTGTCGGCCAGGCCTATCCCATCCCCCTAACCAACAGCCCCCTTCCAAATGAGAAGGCTCTAGCAGGCTTCTCTCCAAAGGCAGAGAGCCCAGACCTCTGGGGTTTCCATCCTGAGGGGTGCTGGCACCGGCGTTCTTGGCTCCGCCAGAGGCACCAGAAAGACTGTGGATTGGATTTGCTCCTTGGTGGGGTCCCCACATCTCAGGTAGTGGGGACACCTTGCCGCCTCACGGGCTGTTCATGACTTGCGCGAACCTACCGCTTCTAAACCTCTTGCACTGCCTGTGTTTCTTGTTCTGCTCCTGTGAACGCTGGGGCTCTCGGGGAGGCTGAGAATGACCCACTCAGAGCTCTGGTTCTTGCCCTCAGGGTCAGCACAACCGGACCCAACCCAGAGGCCCAACAACCTGGTGAGGGCGGCCAGCAAGCACGTGAAGCGCCAGTGTCCCTGAGAGGAGGGGGAGTGGGAGGTGAGACACCTCACCCAGCCAGGGCTTCCGGGGGGACTGACCGCAGGAGCGTGTGTGTGTGTGTGTGTGTGTGTACACGCACATGCTCACCTTTAGGCAAGGGCACATGCATGACATTCACTTTTTACTTATTGACCACAAAGCACTAGAAACTAAGATTTCAGTTGCTTCAACTCAGCTCCTAGTAAACACACAAGTGATGCGATGCCTCCCACACGTCCGTCATTGCTAGTCCTAAACCCTAAAACGCTGCTCCCGCATAAACCTACATTCTAGATAATTCTGGACATCTAATTCAAACACCAATGTGATAATCTTAAAATCCGAGTCATTTATAAACCTCTTTTATTTATTTATTTATTTATTTATTTATTCACCTCTTTTAAAAAAGGAAACCAAGGGCGCCTGGGTAGCTCAGTTGGTTGAGTGACTTCGGCTCAGGTCATGATCTTGCAGTTCGTGAGTTTCAGCCCCACACTGGGCTCCCTGCTGGCAGATGGTCATCAGAGGAGCCCATGTCCGATCCTCTGTCTCCCTCTCTTTGCTCTCCCCCCAATAAATAAATATTTAAAAAATAAATTAATTAATTAAAAAAGGAAACCAAAAGTCTAATGATCTCCCAGGGATGACAAATTATTTTACTTCTATTATGTAAATAGCCCTGAACACAACATTATTTAAACTCTGTAATAGCCCTGGCGTACCTCTAAAACCAAAACCAGAGTGGGAATGAAATGCAGCAAATCCCTACACCATTGAATCTCAAGGGAGCAGCTTTCTTGAATACGACCTGCCATGTTATTTTCCGAACCAAACACCCAACCCCGTGCTTCGTGACACCACTTTTGTGGTGAGATGAAGCAGTTACTCCGTATGTTTCCTCCTCTGGAAGAACTGCAAACATCCCGCGTGCACAGAGCACTGTGTTCAGGGATGAAGGCCTCTCGCCATTCTTTTAAAAACTACCATGTGCCTCTGAAATCTCTAGAAACACTTATGAGATGATCTTTCATGTGATGTGGAACATGTTTACATTAGTTTCTAAGATTTTTCCCTTCACATGAAAATTACAGTTCTCACAGAGCGGCCCGGGGCCTCTGGAATGCGTCTGGTGATTCTCAGGCTGTTTGCAGACCCCAATTTAAAGATCGCTGGATTCGTGGTTCTGGCTTTCATGTGAGCGGCTCTCTGCCCGCTTCCCTCTGAGCCGGGTTTGGGCCCCAACTCCTCTAAAGCGCTGGGGCCCGGGTCCCCCCAAGGTGCATGGCCCCGACTTGTTTTTATTTTGCTTGTCCTGGGTGGGGCCGGGGCCTGTTATGTGTGCAACGCAACGAAAACCCAAAGGGCCTCATAACCGCCCAAGGGAGTGCTCCCGGCTCCACCGGACCCCCCACCCCAGCTGTCGGTGGCGCGTCCCCGGGGAGGGGCCTCTGCCACACGGGCTGGGGACCGGCTGCTGGCTGTGCCGCCACCAGGGGAAACACCTAGCAGTTCGGTCCTTGGCAGAAACCAGCGCCTCGCACCAGGAATAGCAGCCGGAGACGTATTTAAAAACAGAAACACCTGCCCGGGAATGGTGACAGGAAATGAGATTCCAGAAGCGCCTCCGAGGAGCCGGGAGGCCGCAGCCCCACCTTGCCCCCGGGGAGAGCCCCCGTCTCCCCGCCCGCCCTGTGACCCTGTGACCCTGTGACCCTGTGACCCTGCGGCGGCGCTGAGGCGGCGTGTCCGGAGGGCTGGCCGAGCCCCCCACGCTCCCGGGTGCGGACGCCCGGCTGGAGCGGAGTCCGAGAGCGCGGGTCACGGAGGGAAGGGGGAGGGGGCCCCTGAGGGCCACCCGGCCGAGTCTCCCTTCAGGGGCCCGCACGGCCCGCGCCAGGTCCGCTTGACTGACGACGTCTCTTCAGGGGCCTCCGTGGGGGCTTTTCGGGCGAGAGGAGCGGCGTGCTCAGTCCGGGGCAGGGTCTGCACGGCGGGGCGCGTCCCTTCCAGACGGTGCGCAAGACCGGCGTGGGGCGGACGGGAGAAAACGCTGTGTGCCTACGGTAACGTTTGCCTTCAGTGAGAGGGAAGGCTGCGCGGCGTTATTAACGCCGAGCGCTGACGCCCTCCAGCCCCTGAGGTGTCCCGAGGGCGTGGAGTCCTGAGCGGGGACAGGCTGCCAGGCCGGCAACCGTCGGGAGGTAAAAACCGCGGGGTCTTCGGCTGATCTAAGAGATGCCCCCAATCGAAACTGTCCGGAAGCCGAAATGAGACGTGACTTTACGCCCGCCATCGTTCATGCTGTTGCCTGACTTAGAGCGCACCGTGAGGGCATAAGGAGACATTTGAAACACAACTGTTAGGGGCGCCTGGGTGGCTTAGTCGGTTAAGCGTCTGACTTTTGCTTAGGTCATGATCTCCGGTTCGTGGGTTCGAGCCCCGCGTCGGGCTCTGTGCTGACTGCCAGCTCGGAGCCTGGAGCCTGTTTCAGTCTGTGACTCCCTCTCTCTCTGACCCTCCCCTGCTCACGCTCTCTTTCCTAGAAATAAATAAAACATTAAAAAAATTTTATAAAACCACACACAACTGTTGGTTTCACCTTTTTAAAACTTTTCTTGGATGTTTTACATTGTACATAAAATAGGAAGATGTACGTAGATATAACTCATAAAATAGGATACATCGGCAGAACTTGTGTGGAGGCGGGAACGGCACTTTGTCCCCCAGGTGAGGGTGGGCGGGCAGCACACACACCGGAGGGCAGGTGATCTGGTTTTTCAGACTTTCAGCGCTTCAGCATTCCCAGGGGGCTCGTTAAAACCCAGGGCGCCCGGCCCACCTGCACAGTCTGGGATTGAGGCCCTCCGGGTGCGGCCGGTGCGCCGGAGCGCCTAACGGGTCCCCAGGTGGTGCTGACTCATCAGGAGCCCACTGGGCCTGTAGGAACGAGCCCAGCCCGCGGGCAAGCAGGCTGGAGGTGAGGGAGGCCCACCTCTGCCGCCCAGCCTTCTTCCCCACCGTGAAGACGAGCGACCCCCACCCCCTCCAGCCGGCCACAGGGCCTGGAAGTCACCCACAGGCACAGATTCCTCAGCGGGAGGCCTGGCTTTGCAGCCACGCCCACAGAGGGAGGAGCTAGAAACAAGGCTAAAGAGAGCGTTGGCCGCCTGGGGCAGGGGTGGGGGGGTAGGGGCTTAGAGCCCACCTACTGGCCTCACCTGAGGACGCCGCGCTGGGCGCTCTCCGGCCCGCTGTTGCAGGGATCGGCTGGCTTCCCTGCAGGGCCCCTCGCTGGCTTTGGACTTCGAATCCTCGATAAGGTAAATTATGTGCCACGGAACAAAACAAATCTTGTTTTTCATTCTCTTGCTGCCTTCTGTAAAGGGGGGTATTGGTGGAGGAACTGAATCGCCGCTGGGGAATGGCCACCCAGGGGCTGGACGAGGGGAGGGAGGAGGAAGCCGGGGTCGCACTGGGGAGACTGCTCCTGTCCCCCACACTCACCCGCAAGCAGGCCGGAGATGGTGCGGAGATGGTGCGGAGGTCCCGGCCCAGCACCCTGTGGTGGTTTTCTCCACCTCCCCCTGCCCTGGGCTCCCTCCCATAAGTAGTCACATCCGGTTTTTCTTTCTTTCTTTCTTCCCTTCCCTTTCTCCCCTCCCTTCCCTTTCTCCCCTCCCTTCCCTTTCTCCCCTCCCTTCCCTTTCTTCCCTCCCTTCCCTTTCTTTCTTCCCTCCCTTTCTTTCTTTCTCCCCTCCCTTCCTTTCAGCATTTTTATAGGGGTCTCTTGAAAACCAGAAGCAGTAACACACCCAGGGGTGTAGTTGGCACAGCAGGGGATGGCTAGCCCGGGCTGGGTGGTAACGAGTCTGTGTCCCTTACGCTGGGCCCCCATCACCTCCATCCACGGGCTGTGTGCTTCAGGGAAGGCCTACTGTCAGACCAGTTTTCTGCACCTGCCTATGCTGGCTGCCGGTGAAGAGTATTGGAATTCCAGCCCCAGACACACAGCATGCAGGGAGAGGCCCAGCCCCCAGTGGGGCCAGTGCCTGGCGCTTACCTCCGAGAGTAGAGGGTAGGCGTGGGGGGCCCCCGGGGCTCCTTCCTTCCTCATGGGCCCAAGCTTTGCCTTTAGAGTTAATTATGGAGCCTCCTTTACCCGCAACTGAGTGCTTGTAAGGAGCCAGTGAGAACTGGGGGGGGGGGAGGACTGTGTGGGGTCCCCCCAGACCTGGGGTCCAAATCCTGACCACCACTCCTTGCACAGAGCCATGGGTAAGGACAGCACCCACTGTGGATGGTCAGGGGATGAGGTGAGTGTGTACAAAGTGCCAGGCCCTTTGGATGCTCCCTTTGCAACCTTATTACGTGTTGATTTAATTTCACTAAATTTGAAAAACCTTTGTGGGTTACTGCACTGAAAGCTAAACTTGGAGGATCTTTTTTTTTTTAAGTTTAGTTTTACTTATTTTTGAGAGACAGAGTGAGAACGAGCAGGGGAGGGGCAGAGAGAGAAGGAGAGGGACAGAATCCCAAGCAGGCTCCACACTGTCATCATAGAGCCCAGTGTGGGGCTCGAACACACAAACCATGAGATCATGACCTGAGCCAAAATCGAGAGTCTGACGCTTAACTAACTGAGCCGCCCAGGTGCCCCTAAACTTGGAGGATCTTATCCCAGGTTCCAGGGCACCTGAAGGTGAGACACATTAACTGATTCCTTCCTCCGAGCACACAGAAATCTTGAGTGCTGAATGCAAGTTAGACAATAAACTAATAAGTGTATAAGAACAAATAGCAATAAACGCCTCTCTGGGAGGGCTATTCCTGCAGAAGGGCCTTGGGGCTCCCTAGCGACTGTGACTGTGCAGCTGGGGGACGGCGGTAAAGGGGGACGGGCAGTGGGAACTGCCAGTTGATGGAAGCCCATTTCTGCCCCCAGGCAAAGCGGCAGAAGAACCACAGAGGGGCTGGTGACGGGCTCACAGTGAGACCAAGGGGGAGGACGGAGGCAGGAGGGGTTCTCCAGCCTCAGCTTCCTCCTTGCTCTGAGGCGGTGTGAGGCTAACCATCCTTGCAAGAGCCCTTCTCTGCACACCTTACCCCTCGAGGCATCCTGTGTGCTGACAACCACGGAGTCTGGGCTTTGGACTCGGGCCTGGATGTTAAACCTTGCTCCCCTGCTCTGCCTTGGGAAAGTCATTTTAGTGCTCCGAGTCTCAGTTTTCCCATCTGTAAAATGGTGATCATTACATCTCATTCAGTCCACTTAGGAGAATCAAATGAGCTCATAAGATGACATGCTTTTAGGACAACAGCATCTGATACCCAGTATCTACCATGTGGCCTCGGAAGTGCCAGTCTACATCTGGGCAGCCTCCTCCTCAAACAGCTTTTTATATTTTAAAAAGAACAAATCAATGACAAAACCCTTCAAACCTCACAGCACCAGGGAGCAATCTGACCTTTCAGCCTCATTATGGCGAGGCAAGGATCCCCGCAGATGGATGTAGCCGGAAAAAGCAGCTGAATATTGGTGCAGCTGTGTCCCGCAGTGGGGGAGACGCAGCTGGCTCACCCTCGGCTGGCCAGTGGCCGCCAGTGTTAAAGCCACAGTTCTCGAGAGGCCCAAGAGGCTCCAGGGACTGCCCCAGACACAGTGGCTGCCCAGGTGGCCCAGGGGCAGCCGCTTCCTTCTAGATGGGCCCATGGGACTTCAGAGACGGCACTGGCCTGTCTGCGTCCCCCTGCCTGGGGTGCTAGGTTGTCTCCCCACCCAATGCTTTCACCTGAGCCTTTACCTGCAAAGTACAGCCACTGACGGAGGGCCCCCTAGAGCAAAGCTCTGGTCCTCTGCCTGTTTTTGCACGGCCTCTGAGCTAAGACGCGTCTTCACGCCTTTCAATGGTGTGAAGTTCTTTTAAAAAAATATTTTGTGACATGTGAAAATCATAAAACTCAAACGTCAGTGTCCATAAATAGTGATTCGTTCATTTGCTATGTAGTCTGCAGCTCCTTGCACGCTGCAATCGTAGGGTTCAGGAGTTGCGACAGAGAACATATGGCTGCGAAACCTGAAGTATTTATTATCGGGCCCTTCACGGGAAAAGTGTGCCAATCCCTGACTTAGAACTTCGACTAGTGTCTTAAGCAAGAGAGATGGAGCTCATAATGGTGGAATTTAGGCGCTTATCTGCGGCAGGTGGCTCCCTCTGGTTGACTTTTTGCCAGAGAAGGTGTGGGGAAAATTAGATCCCGGTAACAAAGAGGCAGCAAGATCTAAAAGAGAAGACTGACTGGAGTTTCTAATTCCAGCTTCAACTAACTACTAATTATGTGTTCTGAGCAGAAAGGCTCTTCATGTCCTGGTACTTTTCTCAGCCTTTCAAAATCTGCCCTCTTGGCCACAAACAGAAGATAATAGCTGTGAAATGCTTTGAGATCTAAAGCCTCACTCAGTTGCAAAGATCAGCCAATTTGAGAGCATCCTGATAAGGTGCATGTCTTCCTTTCAAGGGGAACAAAGGTGACTGCAGTTCTAGTGATCTGTTCTCATCCATCCCAAGTCAAGATCCTTGATTTGACAACACGACTATTATAGGTCCTGGGCATTTGTGCGATTGAGATTCAGTCCTTTCCAAGCCACCCAGAGGGCCCCTGACTGTATACTTGTCATTTTGCTGATGTACAGAACTCAGTTGCAATGGAATGTATTTGGTGGATGTGATGAAGTTTTGGGGGCGGGGGGGCGAGCCGACGACCAAGAAAGATTTCTTGAAGACATCTTTGGTGCAAAAAGGCGATTTTATTAAAGCACGGGGACAGGACTGTGGTTAGGAAGGGCTGCGCTGGGGTGTGAAGAATGGCCGGTTTTTATACTGTGGAGTTGAGCACGTAAAGTCAAAAGGGAGGCCTCCAGATATCCCAAAGAGGACTCCTAAGATACCTGACGCTTTGCCTTCGTGAAGCTGAGGTGGTTTTCCCTGTAGTAAGGCATTGACATTAGGACAGTAGGGGGTTCCTGGAGAAATGTTCTACTCTGTATTTGCCTCTAGTATTTGTCAATGGGCTGCGGGTTTTAAGGAAATTTAATTTTACCTGCCGTTTCCGTCTTGCCTTTTTTCCCCACGTCACTGTGGAGGGGACGGTGATCCTTAGGGGCTCCAGAAAACGGAGTCTATAGGTTTCTGGAGATTAGGCTATTGATAAGATTCTCTTTCTTGTAATTTGTAAACTGATGGAGACTCACAGTCGTCCTGCAGGACTGTGATCGCTATCGGTTAACCATTTGTTTTCTTTCCTTTCCTTTGTTCCTGGGGGGGGAGGGGAATGCTGTTAGCCTGTACTTTGCCCTCAGCCTGCCCCATGCCCCCCCATCAGATGGCCAAACATCCTTGTCTCAGGATAGCTCACAGTTCTCTTCTTGTTATAACAGATGTAGTAACTAGTAAAGTGATTAAAAACTTCCTTTGCAAATAAATGCTCTGTATTCATGACATTGCCCTCTCAAAAGTCGTGGGAGGAACTCTCCATGAATGACATGGGTCTACAGTAAAGAGTGTATTTGCAATCAGGAGATGCGCCTGGGTGGCTCAGTCAGTTAGGCATCAGACTCTGGCTCAGGTCATGATCTCGCAGTCTGAGTTCGAAGCTCCATGTCAGGTTCTGTTGCTGACAGCTCAGAGCCTGGAGCCTACTTCAGATTCTTAGTCTCCCTCACGCTCTGCCCTTCTCCCATTCACAGTCTGTCTCTCCTGTGTACTCTCTCTTAAAAATAAATAAACATTTAAAAAAAAGGGGGGAGGGGGGATTCTGGCCAAGGCAGCTATGTCTAGATTGTCTCACATGCCTTTAAGAAACACTCCAGGAAGTGACTTCCTTTTATGGCCGTCTCAGTTTCCGGTTCCTAGAAATAGCTGATTCCAACAGCACCTGATGCCCACAAGTCACCTGAGGGGGCCTGAGGCCGGGAGTGGATGACAGCCACATTTTATCTGGACACCAAAACACGTTGCAGTCTGAAGCACCACCACACCCTACAACAGTCCCGGGGCCTGCAACAGAATCTGCACTTGATGTGTTTATTTCCATTCCACTAACAGACACGTGTTCTCTTAAAAATGCAAACCCACACTGGCGCCCGTGCCAAAGACAGTTGCAACAAATTGCATCACCTGGATTTTCTTGTTTAGAATAGCTAGCCCGTGCTGGTAGTGCAAATTGGCCAGTTGCGTCTATTTTAAACCCTTCCTGCTCTTTTTCCCATTTGTGCCAATGGCACACAAAGCTGCCCAGAAGGAAGGAATTCAATCAGCATTAGAAGAATGCACCGAAGTTCTGTTTCCTAAACCCCAGGGGAGATCTGAGTGGGAGGAGAGGACCCAGCTAGCCAAGCACAGAGTCCGTTTTACGTGTCTGTTACCCCAGGCCAAATGCTGGGCCCAGCTGACAAATGTTAGTGGGAGGGAAGGATGGAGGGTGGCTGGTAGCAAGGAGAGGCCTGGGAAGGAGTGGGAAAGAGGAGGGGGAGGAAGCACTTCCTGAGGATTCATCCTGGCCTGGAGTTTTCAGCCGCCGCCCCCAGGGCCCCATCCCTCTGCCGGGCCAGGTCCAGCTGCCAGCAGGACCCGGTCATCATCCTGTCCTTACCCCGGTGTCATTACCCCATCCAAGGCCAGAAACTTGATGGAGCCGTACTATCGTTATTGGTCCCTTTAGTCAAGTACCTGGACTGCGGGGCTGAAGGTCCCCTTTTTCTCTGATCTTCTTTTCTGGTCGTTGTCAGAATTAATACATTCCGCCCCTCCTCCTGACTCCTTCCCCTTTGTGAAATGATACGCAGGTCCCACTCTCAACTCACAGAGGGTTTGGTGGGGTGCCTTGCATGCTGACCCCTCCATGTGGCCGGCCCCCTGCCTGGGTCCATTCTGGAAGCTGAAGGCTACAGCGCCGCCGCTCTCCTCGTGAGTAGCACTGGTCCTTAGCTCCGCACTCATGCGCTGGTCAGGACTGGAGTCCTCTACAGGCCCCCAGGGTGTCATGGGAGGAGGGGAGGCAGCAATGTGGGATCAAGGCCAACCTCAAAGAGGCACCATGCTGTGTTGTACCAGTTTACGGGGGTCAGGCGGGCCTTGCAGATAATAGGATAGTGGGTGTAAACCCCGGTGCAGTGCCTGCCTGTGGTAGGTGCTCAGTAATGTAGAATTAAGGTACGCCAATGTCTAGGAGAGCCTGATGGTTATGAGCCCCATGGGATAGATGGGTATTTTTATGAATGAAGTACCTGACACCTGGGGCGGGGGGACTCTGCGTGACCATAGTTAATATAAACTATGAATTCAGAGCTTTAAATGCTGAAACGTTTTGAGTAAAGGCAGGTTGCAGGCTGGCACTGAGGGAGACCGTTCCAGGCAAATGGGCAGCGTGGACTCAGCCTCCACAGTCTTCGTTCTGGCTCTGAGTCTCCTGGTTTTCAGTTCTGACAAACCCTCTGAGCCTCATCTCCCCCCTCATCAGCAAAATGGGGGGAACTCCGCTACGTCATAGGATTGGCAGAGGCATCAAATACAGTCATATAAAGGAACTCTTTCTGGGATGAAGTCAAGAAAAGAGTGAGGCACTGAAGTGAGAGACCTGAAGCCCCTGGGTCTGAAGAGGATTCTTCCCCTGGCTTGGGCTTCCATGTCCCGGGCGGTGCTGTCAGGGTCCTCCCCCATTTATGCCGATCTTTCTTGATCAAAATAGAACGTTACTCAAGTACAGAGCTGTTTGTTCCTCTTTTGTGTTTAGAAGCAACTGCAGCCTATGAAGCCGTTGAAGGACCTGACCCTGGGGAAATCCAGGCACTGATTCCAGTGAGAAAGGGGTTCCCAGAAGCCCGAGGAAAATCATCATCTGTTGTGAAGCCAGAGGAAATCTTCCCATGACGTGGTTTTGTAGACAGCAAGAGCACCAAGTGTTCTTAAAGATCTCAATTCCACCTGCCAGGAAAGACAGCACTGACGCCAGGGGTATGTAGTATGTGATAAGCACTTAGGCGCATCGATTTTACTGTTAGAAGCACATGTGGGGAGTTTTAATATCAAATTTGGATGTTGTTTTGGAAATGCAAATTGCTCACGATCAAGATTAAATACACAAGTCTTCAAAGAAATGTTGGACTTAGAGCTTAAAGCAGTAACGCACAAGTCTGGTTTTGGAGAGTTCAGCCCCTCCACCGCCCCACCTCCTCAGCACACACAGGCCTTCGTGGCCACCCCCCTTCCCACACTGACTGAGCCAGGACCTCCAGGGTGGGGTCAGGCATCAGTGCTTCTAGAAGGACTCCCTGGTGACTCTAATGTTCAGATGAAATTAAGCAGTGTGGGCTCAAGGGTGTGCTTGCTCTTGAGCTGGATAGGTCCGGGGCATGCTCCCTCATCACAGGGTTCTGGTCCCTTTGTAGATGAGCCAGTGATTTCTTCAAGATCCGAGTGACATAGTGACTGGTCCACCAGGGAGCAAACCAGTGTTCATGTCCAGCCCTAGAGGATGAGGGCGCCCACCAAGATTAGCCCCAAATGCTTGGTGCGCTGCACAGACTGCCAATGACACTGAATATAGATTTGGCAAAAGGGCCCAAGGACACACAGGTAGGTGGCTTTTTCCATCTTTGGCGAATGAAGAGTGAACTACCTAAGGATGTCTCATGGAGCCCTGCAAGAGTATGATAGCACCCCCACCCCCTCCCACGGGCTGGAAGTGATGTTCTGAAGACCTGCTTCGTTCGTGGAACCATGGTTAAATGGATAACGCAGAAAAATTAGGCTTCTCAGAAAGGTACAAATGGCCTAACTTTTCGAATAAGATCTTGGCACCCAAGTTTTAGGCAGCTTAGTCCTTCATTGTTTGCTCCACAAACAGCTTAGTGTCTTTGACTAAAATAGCTTTTGAGGGGACTTGGTGCAGCCACCAGGCTTATGGACAGCCTAGCCGGGGTTACGAGTGAAGCGGAGAGAGCTCTCAGTCCCTGGGAAGTGCAAGAGAAGGCTTTATGAAGAAGTGGGAGAGTGAGGCTTAGGAATACAACTGTGGTGACCCAATTGGAATATACACTGCTCAAGGGCAAGGTAGTAGCACAGAGCAGGGGTGGAGGTCCTCAGACCCCCACCAGCCCGAGTGAATGCCGGTTCTACCCTCTGTGCAGTTCATGTATCTGAGATGGTCTTCTCATCTGTAAAAGGGGTACTTCCTTCTCAGAGTTTAAGGATTAAATGTGGCGTATAAATAGAACGCTTAACTCAAGTACTCATAAATGGTGGCTATTTTAACCATTTTAAAAGTTTTCTGTCCCTTGCCCTAGAATGTCTAGTGCCTAGGATTTGCTCATGTTGACTGGCTGAATGAGGGCTTGCTCAAATGTTTACCTCCATAAATTCAAATATTTATCTAAAGCAGTGGCTCTCAAAAGGGGCAATTTTGCTCCCCCAGTAATAATTGGCAGTGTCCGAAGCCATCTTGGATTGCAACTGTGTGTCTGTGTGTGTGTGTGTGCACGCGCGTGTGCGCGCGTGCCTATGCATGTGTGTTTGTACAACTGCCATCTAGGAGGTGGGGAACAGGGATGTTACTAAACATCTACAATGCACAGGACGGCACTGGTCCCCCAATTATTTGGCCCGAAACATCAGTAGTGCTGATGTTGAAAAAAAGGAGAAGTGGGGGTTAGCCCACTCAGATGTGGGGACGAAATTAGACTTACGAGTCTGGGGTCTGATGGCAAGTGAAAACTCCTACAAGGTGTCCCTGGAAGGATGCCTCACCTCAGTGAGGACAGCTTAGCAGTAATGACACACAAGATCAAGTTAGAAAAACTGGATTCTGAGTTGATACTCAGAGATCAGAGATCACGTCTTTTGGTAAGATGTGAAAAAGCAATAGAAATCAGAAGGTCAGAATGGGAAAGTGGCTGGAGATTGAAATGGGGTCCAGAAAAGAAAAAAGGGCACCACAGAGTAGTAACAGAGGAGGTCCACCCCTCATTTTAAAATTTTTAAAAAAAATTTTATTTGTAAATAATTTTTTCCACTCGTAGGGCTCAAATTCACAGCCCCAAGATCAGGAGTTGCACACTCCACCAACTGAACCAGCCAGGTGCATCCCTGTCCCTCATTTTTAATTTTCTTGCTAGGAGAAGGCAAACTACCCACTAAGAGATTATAAAGCATTAAGTAAAGGGAAGCTTCCAAGGTTCCAGAAAGACTAATTCCTCAGAAAGTCAACAAAGGTATCTGGCTGAGCAATATCTGCTCATCCTAGGGCCTCCAGGGTGAAATTAAAAACCTAAGTAAAAATCCGGACTTGGACACAGTTTCAGCCAATTTTGACATTTCAATTGCTGGCAGGGCACTGTGGTGCTTAGTAGGAGTCCACAAATCAACAATTTTGAAACAAGAACTGGTGCCTTTGCCCAGTCCAAGTCCTTCACCAGCCTGATAGTTTGAGAATACAAAGTAACCCTATTGTATTAAGAAGCGCTATGGAGACCTTTGACAGGCTGTGCCCACGAACTCCCGAACCAGAGTTCAATGAAAAATGCTCACACCTCAGTTGCATAATCCTTCTGAAAATGTTTTTACATTTGGGGTTTTTTATTTTTACCTTAAGCTAAAGTTTTAAGCTTCAGTTTTTTCCCTGCAAAATGGAGATAATAGTCCCTGCACCCTGAGGGCTGCGGGAAAGATTAAGACTGGGTACTCTGTACTGCCTGGGTCACCCAATCACCCAACTAACAGCGCTGTTCTAAAACCCAGAGGCTTTTTACTGTTGGCTTACCCTGCTCTTCAGCAGTACTTCACATTTTCTTAGGGCCATGCTGAGATTTAAAAAGAACCAGAACAAGAGGGACACTATTTAGAAAAGCAAATTAGTCCCCTCACCGCATCTCTAGGTCTTTGTTTCTTGAGTTTCAGGCAGTCCTCACTGGCAATTATTCCCATTTTACAGATAAAGAAAAGGAGGCTCGAAGTATACAATCTGCAAAATATGGGGTTAGGTGCCCTCTGCTGGAGCCAGAGAAGGGAACTTGAAACTGAGAACAACACTGAAAAATAAGCTTTGTGGGCCTAACCCAGGAGCAGCTCCCAAGATGAAATGACCAGTGAAGCACAGGAAATGACTGACAGACGTGAGATGTAGTCTCTGCGTGGTGGCACACTCTGTTCCTCTCGGTGCTCTACTTGGATTCAAGGCCCCAGAGACAATCCATCCGATTCCATCCTTTACCTGGTAAGACTTGCCTAAGGTAGTGATGGAAGGGACAGAGGAGGAATGCTGATGCTAGCAAAGTTACAAGAGGTAGAGTTAGGAGCTGAAGGGCATGAGGAGATGGAATAGCAAGCAGGATGATCTATTAGTAAAGAAAGTAAAAGCGGAAGGGCCATTTCTGTAATTCTTGACCACAAATACATTTTTGACCCAATGCTAGATTTTCCGGAACACACTAGGAATCACCTGCTTGGGAAGAGAAATCATAAAATATAATCCTGACTCAAGAGTCATCAGTATGAGCTTCTAGGCCCGAGGATAAGATTTCTTTGATTTTTATGTGGATCAAGAAAAGCCACTGGGATAGGCTAGGAAAATTAGATACTTTGGAAGTTGCTTTCTCAACTTCGAATAAGATGGTGGCTCTCAGAATGTAAACTCTGAGAACCTTCACCATGTACTGAAAAAACAAACCTATGTCTAGCCTCTCGATAACTGGAACTTCCAGAATTAAAAAGAAATCTCCTAAGTAATACCCTTGGTTGACCTAACATATGTGCAAAAAAGAATGTATTTTCCAAGAAGTACAAATTCAGTAATGTACAGAATAATAGAGGAAAGCTGCTAACTGAATCCACATAAAACCGAGCCCATTCATAATCTATTCTTGGTTTTCCCTAATAGTCTGATACAGGAAAAAAAAAAAAAGTTGTACCTGAGGTAGTACACTTTTAAGAAAGTAGCTTTAAGAGCTGCTTTCAGACACCCACACAATTATTTTCACACATACACAGTTCTTGAAATTATTTCCAGCAAGTTCTTGTACTCCACCAACACGGAAGAAAATTATCTAGCTCATCTCCTCTATTTTCTCTGTGGTTTAAAGTCTTACTTTCAGAAAAAAACGTTTTTCATAAATGATATTAACCACTTCTTAATAATAAATAGGCATGGCTATTTCTTACTCTATCATTTTCTTCTAATTGCCACCCAACAGTAAACCTTGAAGACTTTAAGTAAAGGTTACTTACCAATGTTCAGCATTAGCAAAATCTACAAGCTATCAATCTCTTTTGAAATCTTAGCTCCCTAAGTTGTAAGTTTATCTTTAAAGTACAATGCCTAGTTTCCATATTTCAGCACATTACATCTAGGACTCAGGTAGCTGTGAAATTACTACTCCATTCAGGTCACCTGTCATGATGTCTTGGTAATTCCCTTGAAATTGCAGGAACAGATAATGTCAAAAGTTCCAACGTTTGCTTTTGATCTTGGGAAATGTCATGTAAGATATGAGCCTTGATGGTTTAAAATAAATACCTACAATTCATGTCCCAGTCTTAAAAAATTATGGTCTTCTTACAGTTCCAGGATCATATGTAAAAAAAGCCCTTTAAGTTTTCTAATTAGTAGAGTCTAACAACTCTTGACTTATCCAAGAACATTCTAATTTAACAGCCTCTTCATCTGTCTGGGGGGGCCTAGGTCATCTCTGTATTTTGAGGTTTTGTATAGCCTTTAAGATGGTGAGACTGAGTTTTCCCATCTTGATGCTCAATATTAATGTATGCCATAAATTATGCAGAACACTGCTGGAGGCTTTGGGTAAACATTGAAATGTTGCTGGGAGGCACTGAACAAAGATTTATGTAATCTTGGCCCTCATTTCCCGTTTCAAACTAGCAAGCTTATTACTAAGCCAGTTCTTTTCAGTCTGTTGTGTGTTCAGCTGAGTGTCATAGCTCCTCCTTAAGGCTTTCATGTTTAATGAGTTATTTATGCACTCTTACAAAGACTGAAGATTTATAATTTTTAGATTTTCTTAAATGTTTATTTTCAGAGTCAGCACAAGCAGAGAAGGGACAGAGAGAGAGAAAATCCTAAGTAGGCTCAGTGCTATCAGCACACAGCCTGACTTGGGGCTCAATTTCACAAACCGAACCCTGATGATATGACCTGAGCCAAAATCAAAGGATGCTTAACTGACTAAGCTACCCAGGCACCCCTGAAGGTTTATAGTTTTTATTTTTTTATTTTTAAATGTTTTATTTATTGCTAGGAGAGAGACAGACAGCGTGAGCAGGGGAGGGTCAGAGAGAGAGGGAGTCACAGACTGAAATAGGCTCCAGGCTCTGAGCTGGCAGTCAGCACAGAGCCCGACGCGGGGCTCGAACCCACGACCTGTGAGATCATGACCTAAGCGAAAGTCGGATGCTTAACCAACTAAGCCACCCAGGCGCCCCAGGTTTATAGTTTTTAAACCCAAAACACAAAGGCAGCAACAACTCATTTAGGCATTATGTTACACCTCTATTTTCCATTAAACATTTAAAAAAATCCTGATGGCCTAGAAATGTATGGTTTCTCTTCAGCTGTTTTCCTCTTTGGCCTACCAATCCCCATCTCTGATCACTGAACTCTGTTTACTATTTTAAGTATCAAGGGGTGCCTGGGTGGCTGCTGGTTAAGTGCCCCATTTCAGCTCAGGTCATGATTTCACAGTTCGTGAGTTAGAGCCCTGCGTCAGGCTCTATGCTGACAGCTCAGGGCCTGGAGCCTGCTTGGGATTCTGTCTCCCTTGCTCTCTGCCCCTCTCCAACTCATACTCTCTCAAAAATGAATAAATGTTAAAAAAAAAAAATAAAGTTATCAAACCACTTATCCTCCTGAAGGAAGTTCTCTTGCATTGGTGTACCAAAGCTACCTTTAAAATGTAAAAGCAGGGCGCCCAGGTGGCTCAGTCGGTTGAGCGTCCAACTTTGGCTCAGGTCATGATCTCACAGTCCAGAAGTTTGAGTCCCACTCAAAGCCTGGAGACTGCTTCAGATTCTGTGTTTCCCTCTCTCTCTGCCCCTCCCTCACTGGTGCTCTGTCTCTCAAAAAAAAAAAAAAAAAAAGATTTAAAATGTAAAAGCAGATAAACATTAATACAGAGGCAGCACAGAAAGACCTAAATGGCAGGAAAATCTAACATTCTTTTAGAATTTTCAGTTATTTCACATGGTCAACTTGAAGATATGTAATGGGAATAATTACGCTAAGACACCCAAGAAGGAAAGTATGGCAATTTAAAGAAAAGAGGTATCCTGAATCTAGTAATTTATTAAATGGAATCTCATCAGGTTATTCAACATCCCTTCCTAATTCAGTGCTCCACCGCCCAGTTACTTAATCACTAATTGAAAACAGCAAGGTATGGAATAGCCATAAAAAAGTGTATCTGCAACCACTGAATTACCTGCTTCAGTAGACTGAAGTATACAGACATGAAAGAGATGTCTGCAGTGTATTATAAATATTCCTAATCCCTATTATTTACAATAAGTTTTGGAATAAGCAAAGTAGAAATTTAAGAGGGGCCAGGAGTGGGGGAGTTGGTAGCATATGGAGAACCACAGTTTGGTTTCTATGCTAACAGATGCACTGAAAAGAATAATTTGAAGTGTAATAACATACCTGCACGTGTTTTCAAACCTAATTATTCTAGCCTTCTTCATTCTTGCTAAAAACCTGCTTTGCAAGGGACTTTTGATAAAATCCTGTATAGAAAGAATTCCTGCCAGCTGTTTTCAGTTTAGCATCCACCACCCTGTAAGGCTGTGAAAATGAAATACAGGTGACCTCTGCTACCTGCAAGTTTGCCTCGTACTACTTTGCTTTTATGAGAGACCAACATTAGTACTTGTTTCATTAACCAAAAGAAGTCTGAAGAGGATTTTCGCTTTTTAACTGCTTCTTTGCTTTATGCCTGTTCAACCTAAAAAACGTTTCATAGGAATGCTTAATTTCAGATAGTGGGGGAAACACGTAATATCAAGTACTCCGTAGGTTTGCCTAATTCCTAATTCTTAATTATTCACAATGTAGATTATCCAGTGGTGTAGCAATTCCCTGGTAACACGGGTCCACAGGCTTCCTAGAGCCTCTCTTCCTCAATACTTCTAAAAGCAAGAAAATTAACACAAGCATCCAAGGAGTGGTGGATCCAGACTTACAACTTGGGTAAGTGCTTATCCGCTTTGCTAACATTGGTTTCAGATGGTTTTGGCTTCCTCTGGTAAGGAAAGCTTCCCAAGTAGATTATTTTCAAGGTCCTTTGAAAGATCTTGACCTTCTGTTAACTAAAAGCAAGTCATATTCACTGGTCAGTCTACGCTGGAGTTGACCATGGTTCATACTGAACCCTCAGTTTACTGCTTTTCCCTATATATGCATGCCTATGATCAAGTTTGTTTATAAATTAGACACAGGAGATTAACAACAACAGGACAATTGTAACAATATGTTGCAATAAAAGTTATGGAAATATGGTCTCTCAAAATATCCCCCTTCTTTTATGAGGACAGATGATAAAAATGCCTTGGCTAGGAGATGAAGTGCGGCTAACGGCGCAGTTAGGCTGCAGAGGGCCGGCTGTCTGCAGGCTGGACAGCAGCTGACCGCAGGTAACTGAAATGGCAGAAGGGAGAACTGTGAATCCTGGGGGGACAGAATATGGTACGGTACACCCCCAAAATTTTGTACTTCTGGAGGCTATTCTTAAAATCAGCAAAGCAATTCTAGGGCAGTGAGCTTACCCAGTGTCAAATGTGTGTCCTCCAGTCTCCTGGCACAGCCTCAGGATCTGTCCGACACCTACCGGGGAAGGACTGACTCGGCTGTGCAATCTCTCTAAGAAGGAACAGAATTTTGGTTTCTTTAAAACATCTTAGAAATGTCTTTTGTTTCGTAACAAACGGCAACAATTTATTCAGTATTGAAGTGCCTCATAAACGGAGTGATATTTTTATTAACCACAAACCTTTCAGATGGTCCTGAGCAACTGAAAGTTAAAAACATGTGACCTTTGTATTTAGAAAGAAACTGGTTTTCTAGATTTAGTGATAGAAAGAACCTGTAACAAAGGATAGAAACTGAGTAGATTCTAAATAGATTCAGGATTTTAGTTAACATCAGTGGATAAAGTCATTTACTACTTTATTTGTCTAATAGTAATTGTGGTCAACTACACAAACAAGCAACCAGTCTAAAACTAGCCAAATCTCTAATTTTACTATAACGTAACACTCACTTAAGAGAAAAGCTAAATTTGGATAGGAGCGTAAGTGACACATTTAACACTAAGAACACACTGACAAAAATCACTACAAGAAGGAACACAGGTAGCTGGCGTGTGAGAGGGGAAATTCTGTGAAAGGAGTGTTCAGTTCTGGTAAGTGGCTATCTTCCAGTCTAAACTAATGATGATGGCATGAAAAACACCAAGGAGAATACATTCAAGTTAATGGAAACAAGTCTTTATTAAGTAACTTTTAATATCAGAAAAATAAAACTCTTATAATTCTCTTTACAGCAAATATATAATATCAGTGCTTTGGCCATCTTAAGTTAAAGGCCCTTTATCATAAAATATATGGTTTTAAACTTTACTCAAATTGAATTTATAATCCCTATGACTTCCCTACATATACATAACAAAAGAGTGTAGTAAAATTAGCAAATACTAAACTATATTGATAATTTATCATTCTTAGTTTGTGGTTTTTAGAAACAGTACACGCACCTAATATATGTCGATTCCTTGGCTTATTAGTTGCAGTGTACGATGCAACAAAATACAAAATACATGCTTGGTGAACATTCGTTCATATCTACAAGACGGCAGCTAAAGATTAGGTTTCAATACTGACATTTAACTATCCTACAAGCAGTTAGCATTACATCATAATATGCCATCAAGGCAATTTTTATACTGAAAAAATCAAAATAAAAACCGTTATTTGTAAACTTTTATACGAAATGTAACTCTTCAAGTGGAAATAAAAAATAAAATTTGTCTATTTACTATTCAATACACATAGGATTTTCAATTTTTGTTATATTGAGAAAAAAAGCTCTTTTGTGTTGGGAAAATAATGCTTCAAAAAATAATTAGTAGAAAAACCCACCAGTATATTGTTTTTGTCCTTTCAATGCCAGCACAGATTTGGGAACGTACTGAGGATGAAGTTACAGACATCCACAGGTGAAATGTAAAAGTGTATCTTAAAGAAATCTTTCCTTGTGATTGGAAATAGTTTTGAAATGAAGTAAACTGATTGAAGGTCATCACAGCTGCTTTTGTAAATTATGCTACGGGCATTATTATCCCTCTCTCCCTCCCCCTCCCCTAAATTACTAAAAAATAAAAATATATTTATAATGTGCAAGACAAATATGGATTGAACATAAAATGTTTCACATTTTGATCTATAGTCTAAAAATTAATCAACAGCTTGATCAGACTAATGAATGGAATGTTCGCATCCTCGATTATTAGCCAATGTAGGTGCATCCCAAAGCCCTTCCCGAAATGGGAAAACCCAGGGGCCATTTCCACATTCACCGAGGGAGGCAATGGGTAGGAATTCACGATCGACACAATTGCATTCCTGATCCAATGATCATACCAGCCGTGAGCGTTCTGGGCGAGATGAAGGTCAATGTAGCAGTTTTTGTCCCAAATTATAACCAGTGATCGAGAAAACTGCCATCAGCCCTATTATTACCAATAAGTAATCACAATGCATTAAAAAGTTACTTGCAATCCTGCAGAATTAGGCATAAGTTGTTGTAAAATAAAAAACGAACCTGTTTTGTCAAAACTGGCAGTGTAAAGAAGGCAGCACTGGAAGTGTCTGAATCATCTGTAATGCCAAGTACCCTCCATAAACTCTTAATGTGGTTAGGCTTTGGGACCCACTGTTTTGAAATCTAGACGTACATACTTTTCTCATAGGCCACACAACCTATGATTATCTTCACTCAGCCAAGCTGAACTTCAGTTTTAGCAATTCTTATACGAGCTATGTCTCTGGGTCTACAGGACAGTATTAATAATTCAAACCAAACTAATAGACAAGAGACCACTTAGGTGTAGTGTTACCATAGCAGCCTTTTATAAGTTTACTAACAACTTTAGCCTAATCCCAATAAAGCCTGATAACAGTCATAAGAATTCATTAGGAAGTTTACTGGGGTACCATTATACCCATGCCTTTACGAGTCCATATAGAGATATAGTATTTATGTACATATATAGAGTTAGGAGTGAATTTGGATTGCCTGAGTAACAGCGGTCTGGCAGACTGGACACGACGGCGTTCTCTTCTCGCAGATCTTGTTGGCACATTCCATGCAGAAGAGGTTGTGGCCACATGGAACTAGGGCAGCAATGACTTCATTCTCAAAGCAAATCACACAGTCGTGCTTTCGTCTCGATTCTGGAGGTGAGCTAGAGGTGGAGCCACCGTTGGAAGAAGAGTAACTATTGGTACCGTTAGAAAAAGCAGGGATGTATATTGGAAGGCCGACATGGTTGCCTGTACTAGGTGGGTCGCTCCTAACCCTCCGAGCAAGTGGGTGTTCAATGCTCTCGGGAAACGTAGGAGACAGACGAGGAGTAGATGGCTGACTTCCTCTACGCTGAGTCTTCATGTTACCAGAAGGATCACTCCCGAAGCCAGAGAGTGGGTTAACTGGTTCAAATGGGGTCCAGATAGTTTGAGCAGATGTTGGTAAAGAGTCAAAGGCCGGAGAATCAACCGCAAGATCTTCTGAGCCTACAGATGGTAGTGTATCTCCAAACCAAAAGTTCCCTGTGCTAAATGGGCTTGTTGGACTAAAGTCAGCCAGCCTATTGCTTCCAAAGTAGGAATCTGTGGAGCCACTTCCCAGAGAACTGGAACTATCGTTTCGGTAATTGGAGATCATTCTTGCGCGGCTAGGAGGAACCGGATTGGAGGAGAGCCACGCGGAGCCAAGAGTGCCACCCTCAAAGCTTACATCCGTACCGTTGTAATGGAAATCATTCTCTTCGTTGAGCTCAATATAGTTTCCTGTACGCATGGCAATGTGCATTTCTATTTCTTCTCGCGCTCGGTCAACATTTTCGGGCATCCCTGTCACTTCAAAGACAGGCTCCTTATCTCTGCTTGGAGTTACTATGTATGTGTGGGTCTGCTGCTGAATTCTTTTAATAGTTGCTCCTTTCGGTCCAACGACCAATCCTACCACACGATAGGGGACCCTCACTTGAACGGTGGTTTGACCGGGCAGATTTGGACTGCATGACAACCCTCCCAGGGCAGGGCCATTTTTGTTTCGAGATGCACGAATCATGGAGAAGTGCTCTGCAGCTGAGAGAATTTCTCTTTTGGCCATGGCGACATCTTCTTTCCGTCCGGTGACAACAAAGATGGGCTCTTCACCACGAACAGGTGTCTTGATATACGTGTTTGTCTTGGCTCTCAGTGCTTTAATTTTACAACCTGTTAGAAAGAACATATTTCATAAGAATCAACATTTATGTCAGTAATATTGATAAAGACAAATCACAGATAATATTGATAAAGACAAATCACGGAAAGCTCCGTTCAAGTGAAATGTCTGCTTTCTGGGTAGTTGTTCTGTTGCTGTGTTTAGTTTTTCTCTATCATAAAACCATCACTAGATGAGAAAGCTTTCCTAATAACTGCACAAATGCTCGCTCGTCCTGCAGTAAACTTGTCTCCTGGGCTTTCACTTAGGAAGAGGTGGTGCCTCTACCGGGAGAGCTTAGAAGTCATGCTTACTGTTTCCTTTCTCTTGTTATCAGTCACTGCAAATGATGCATGAAATCCTCTGTACAGACAAACTAGACCACAAGCAGGTCTGACGTTCAGAACAGTAATAAATAGCTTGCTTGCAGGATGTTGGTGGCAAAGAAAAAACCACTAATGGGACGCCTGGGTGGTTTAGTCGGTTAAGCGTCCTACTTCAGCTCAGGTCATGATCTCATGGTTCGTGGGTTCGAGCCCCGCGTCGGGCTCTGTACTGACAGCTAGCTCAGAGCCTGGAGCCTGTTTTGGATTCTGTGTCTCCCTCTCTCTGACCCTCCCCTGCTCACTCACTCTCTCTCAGAAATAAAACATTTGAAAAAATTTAAAAGAAAAAAACCACTAATGCATATGTAAGACACTGACTTATCTACGGTCTCATTCAAGCTATACAAGAACCCTAAGAATTCAGTTATTACACTTTTATTGCTAAGGAAAATGAAGCTCAGGAAAACAGTTAAACCTAGTCTAACTTCAAAATCTACAGTCTTTTTGTCAGTCTCAGAACCTCAAATTTCATACAACTATACTATAAAATACAAGTTCTTTAACAGCCTTCCACTTAATTGTCATCTTTTAACATTATCCTTTCCTCTGTAAACTCACCTGATGAGCAAAGTGCTCATGGCCCAAAAGTCACTCACATCTGCTGCCATCAGTTGAATGTGAGGCTTACTAAGTAAGGTATCCCCATGATTGTTTATTCTAGTTATACTCATGCACTAACTCAATTAACTATGACACAAACCAGTGAAATATGAATACAAAAGACACTGTACTTGTATGAAAATCAAGACATTTATTTTTGAAAATTTCAAATATGTGTTAAAGAAAAAGGTGTATTCATTATGCATGAGTGAGATGACTGTAAAGGCCTCGGGTAAAAAACTAGCACAGAAAGACGCTGTACTCACTGTAAAGTTCTTGCTAAATTCAAAAGAAACATTATTGGAAATTGTATGGAATATGGGCATTATATGTGATTTTATTAAGACTACTTAGACTTGCAGACCCATTCTCAAAGGCTTTGGCCCCGAATCCTAAATGTAAAAATATGTGAGATGCACATACATAACTATCCATTAATTCTTTAGTCAACTTTTTAGAGCAATCACCTATTACCCGAGCCAGCTACATGAGATTAGAGGGCTTCAAAGTCTAACTTAAAATGGCAAATAAGCCATAAAACTCTGAGGTTATAGTTTTCAAAGATCTTAACATGAAGCTTGTCAGAATAGATTTCTCATGAATATATCATGTTATTCCTAGGTTCCTCAAAATGAAGAGGCCAGGTGTTGTGTGTGTGTGTGTGTGTGTGTGTGTGTGGTTTTTTTTTTTTTTTTTAAATCGAGAGTACAAACAGGAGTGAAAGGGGCAGAGAAAGAGGGAGAGAGAATCCCAAGCAGGCTCCATGCTCAGGGTGGAGCCCAATGCAGGCTCAGCCCTTGGGATCATGACCTGAGACAAAATCAGGAGTCACCAACTGAACAACCCAGGTACCCCGAGGCAGGTACCCCGAGGCCGGGGGCACTTAAAGACACATCTCACACTTTGGGTGGTCTTTTTCCTAAGCCTTTCCTCCCATTTTTTGCCCCCAGTAAATTCATAATGTATAAAAACTGAGTCTTTATATACATGATTTCTAACCTGTGTAACTGTGAAAGCTCCTCCTCCCTAGTCTCCTTACCTCCAGTCCCACCTCACTCCAACCCATTCTTTATATTCATTTTAATCAAATGATGGTTTCTAAGTAAAGCACAGATCACATAATCACTTCTTTGCATAAAGTGCTTTCTTTAATGGCTCCTTTTACCATAAGGATAAAGTCCAAACAACATGACACACAAGGCCCCTCTTTACCTGGGACCTGATTACCTCTCTCTAGATCTCTTTACCACTTACTTTTCCTCCTTCCTCCCTTCTGTAACTCTGCAGTATGCTTTTACTATATTAAACTCCTTACCCATGCTCCCTTGCTTCCATGACTAGAATGTTCCTTTGTCCTTGCCTCTTTACTCCCACCTCTGCTTATTAATTCCTTCTGGCCTTCAAATTTTAGTTTAGATGGCTCCTCCTCTACAAAGGGTCCTATCCCTCAGGACTGCTTTGCGTGACCTCCCTAAGCATTCCCAAACCAGTGGGCGGTTGACTAGAAGTATATACCTTTGGGGCGCTCATGCAGCATGTGTTGAAACAAAGATCCAATTCCTGTATGAGAACACTGGGCCTTTTTTAGACATATTGCTTTGCATTTAAGCTTTTTTTTTTTTCCTTTTCTGAGCTTTTCAAGACTTTCATATTCTGGCCCTATACTGCTAATGCAACTTTGGTGAAGGGAACTGATTATGCTAACTTCAACTGTAACATATGCAACACAACTTTATTTAACCTACCATTAGATTTTTGGATCTTAACCCACACCTTTTCCCCCTTCCAACAAATTACAAAGAAATGGCTTTTCTCACTGTTGGATCCTAGGTACCTATCATGAAAACACTTTTAGAGTCAGGTTTACACTAATCCAAAGATATTCATTTGAGAAGACTTGGCAGGGAGTGGTTAAAAGCAAAACTGCAAGGAATGCATTTAGTGCAGTACCTGGATGAGGTAAGAAGGGCCATGGGGAGGGCTTGGGGTCTAGCAGGAAACCACTTCAATGAGTTGAATTTCTGCTACTGTAAAACTTGAAAGTTTTAACTATAAAGAGTGCTGCTGTAGGGGCGCCTAGTTGGCTTGGTCAGTTAAGTGTCTAACTCTTCATTTTGGCTCAGGACATGGTCTCATGGTTGTGGGATCCAGCCCTGCATCGGGCTCTGTGCTGGGCAGGGAGCCTGCTTAGGATTCTCTCTCTCCCTCTGCCCCTCTTCCCTGCTTGTGTGTGCTCTCTCTTGAACGAACGAATGAATGAATAGTGCTGCTGTAAATTTACATCTATAATGAACACAAGAAGATTATGTTGATAGTGTTACTTTTGACTATAAGGCAATGCTATTGCTTTTGCTCTACAATAGAAACTGAATTAGAAGATTAAGAGCAATAAAACTTCCATATCTACTTTTATATAGAGGAATCTTCAGAAGACTCCCTCTTCCAGCACAGAAGGTGTTGCTTGGGGCTGTGAACCGAGAGCACTTTCTATTGACCAACATGTGACCGATGGAGAGCTGTCTAACATTATACATCCAGGAGAGTTATTGTTATTATTCGGATACTCTGGGTGACAACTTAACAAGAAGGCAGTCTGTTGGAATCACATTTCTAACAAAGAGGGCCCTGTTCATTCTGCAGAAAAACACTGGGCAATTTCTATTAAGGACAAAGGGAGAAATAACCAAAGAGTCTGAAGTTAGCTTCTCTCAACCCTTACTAATAAATACTGACCACGAGAAAATGAAATTAAGTAAACTTCTCCCCATAAATACTTTTGAGACTATAAGCAACTGTCAGTCACACTTTAGAATACTTTTTAATTCTTAGTAGGAAGAAAATATGCATAACGGAACCAGAACGCCATCTGTCCTATGGCTGGTACTAATACAGAGGTGTTTAACTGGCTCACTGAGAGGACTGAAGACAAATATTTTGAGCAGGGACCACTTCTGAGATAGGGGAGTCAGACAGGCCTATCCTGCCCCAAAGGACTGTGCACTTAAGTCTTCCAGATCAGGGGAGGTAATGGGAAGATAGCAAAGCTCAGTCCCTCTAAACCACTGCCAAAAAACATAGAAGAATGTATTTCTTCTCTCTCCTAATTTTTGTAAGACAGTTTTAACACAACAGATTCGATTCAGATTCGAACTACAGGAAACCTCATCAATCAACAACATCAAAACATGTGGTGTCTATAGAAACATATATACTGAGTTTCAAACAACCAACACATGACTTCTAAAATATATGTATATTCCAAAGTTGGGGGCAAACTAAAGAAAAAACAAACTTTTTTGCTATATTATTTTATAGGTGAAGGAGGTCAAAAGGGTTTGAGTATTTTAGATTGAGTTTCTATTTGAAAAGCCTAAGGTATTTAAAAAATCACAGAAGAATGTATAATCTCAGAGTGGCATAAAACTCAGGAGCCATAAAAGTACACATAAATAACACTTAAAAATTTGCTGCATGGCAAAAGAATTAATTATTTACAACTTATACCACAAATGGCTATTTTCTCTCTGTCTCACATACATAAACCTGTCCTATATATCAGAACAGCAAAACCCAATTAAAAAATAAGTAAAAGAAACAGCTCAAAGAAAAGGAAATCTACACATGACTATAGAACATGAAAATTCCCAATTTCATGTGAACTGAGGGGTCTTTTTCCACCTATAAGACTATCGAATATCAAAACAAATATCAAAAACAGTGCCACTAACAATAGGGAAAAGGACCTTTATATTTAGTTGCTGAGAGTATGAACTGCCCAAGGGCAGTTTGCATTATTTATCAAAATTACAACTGCATGGGTCCTTCTGCCCCTCCAGTCCCACTTCTAGAACTGATCGTGTAGAAATACTTGCACAGGTCTATACTTAATTGTATTAGTGTGAGGCCAGTACAGCTATATAATGGAATAATATGCAATTATAAAACTGGTTCACTTAGGGGTACAGGGTAAAGGGAGACTTAATTTTCCTTTACACTTTTTTTTTAAATTTTTTTAAAAATGTTTTATTTATTTCTAGGAGAGAGAGAGAGAGACAGCGTGAGCAGGGGAAGGTCAGAGAGAGAGGGAGTCACAGACTCTGAAACAGGCTCCAGGCTCCGAGCTGGCAGTCAGCACAGAGCCCGACGCGGGGCTCGAACCCACGAACCGCGAGATCATGACCTAAGCGAAAGTCGGACGCTTAACCGACTAAGCCACCCAGGCGCCCCAATTTTCCTCTACACTCTTATTATTTTAATAATTTTGAACCATACAAACACATTAGTTTTTTCCAAGAAATATGATTAAATCAGAAAAGTTTTTAAAAATATAAAGAAATGAAACATTTTACTAGACTTAGCATATCCATTAGACTTTTGCCTAGTACTGGCATTATTTTAAATTGTATGAACAGCAGGGTAAATGATTTCATAACCTCAAATCTCAACAAGGCCTTTTCATTCTAAGAGGTGAGGACTAACCAATGTCTTCTTACAGCTACAGATAAAAAGCAACACATGGCAAGCTTTGTACCAGAATGTGTAGACGTTAAGAACTAGGATAGCACCAACATTCCTAGTCGTAATTCTACTTTGATTTGGAAGTAAATTCCCCAAATAAAAAAGTCGGCAATCTAGCTGTGGTACAAGAACTCATTTCCCCTTTATCACTGTGGCTGGGTCTATGTTTTGCCTTAGTACCCTTGAGCTGCAGCTAGATTCATGGCCCTCCTGCTCCGGAGGTCCGGCCTTGCTTCTGCAGAGTAGAGAGAACCTTTCGCACCAGAGGCCTCAGCACCTCCGAGGGAGATGTCTCTCATTGCTGGGAGAGGAGTTAACAGGAAGAAAAGGAACTGATATTGATGGGATCTTCAGTGTTTCTCGAACCAGGGGTTGCAGGATTAGTTTAATAGATTGCAGTCGACATTAAAAACAACACAAAATTCAACATGTTCCAAATATTTCAGTAAAACATGTGTAAGAAGGGCTGCAATGCCAAATGTTCTTCTAAAATGGAGGTGGGATGGGGTGGTAGTTATCACAGAAAAGTTTAATGAAGGGCAGTGGAGACGTGCTGTGCTCTGGCTGGCCTGAGGGCAAGACCCCAATCCCACTGTGAAGGGCCTATGGAGACCTCCTGGCAGCACACTGCAGGCAGCCTCTAGGAGCTAGATCGAAGATGGAGGCTCAATCCAGAAATCTTTTTCTGTTCTTTAATTTTGCTTATTACCTACCTTAGATTTCTACTGCTAACAAAGTTACCACACACAGTGGCAGGTGGACACATCAATGTCAGGCAAGGAGGTTTAAAATCTATCTTGGAGGGACAAAGAATCTTTTTTCTTTTTTAATGTTTATTTCAGAGAGAGAGAGAGCGCGCGCGCGCACACTTGAGGGCCTGTGAGCATGCAAGTGGGAGAGGGGCAGAGAGAGAGGGAGAGATAGAGTCCCAAGCAGGCTCCAAGCGGGGCTTGATCTCAGAAACCGTGAGATCATAACCTGAGCAGAAACCAAGAGAGTCAGACGCTTAACCAACAGAGCCACCCAGGCGCCCAGTTTTTTGTTTTGTTTTTAAAGAAAGAAGTGCCAACTGTTATGTGAGGTGTTACTGATTTTTGACAGAATACTTTGTTTTCCAGAAATTCACTGTATTTTCCATTCATCTCATAAACTAGCTACATATACCTTAAATTAAAGTGACTGGAGAAAGTTGAACATGAAAATTACAATATGTGTATATTTTCACTTTGGATCAACTTTGGCATGTACCTTTATTCAAAAATTCCCCGAGAGTTTTGTTTTGAGGGAAAAGAATCCTACTAAGATACTGGTGTAGTA
>NW_027532203.1:14352077-14450430 GCF_008692635.1 Crocuta crocuta | reverse complement strand
ACTGGTGTAGTACACACACACACACACACACACACACACACACACACACACACACATTTTAAATAAGGAGTTGGGGGGGGTGGTGGTGGTGCCTAGGTGGTGCTCTGTTGGTTACAGGTCTGACTTTGGCCCAGGTCATGATCTTGCGGTTTGTGGGTTTGAGCCCCACATCAGGCTCTGCACTGACAGTGTGGAGTCTGCTTTGGATTCTCTCTCTCTCTCTCTCTCTCTCTCTCTCTCTCTCTGCCCCTCCCCTGCTTGCATGCTCTCGCTCTCTCTCTTTCTCTCAGAACAAATAAACATTGATAGATAGATAGATAGATAAAGGAGGGGGAATGAAACTCTGAGCCACTCTTTTACCTTTGAGAAAATTAGAACTCCTTGTCCTGACACTCCCTACCTCTCTCCCATCAAATAACCATAACCTACCTTCTTCTAGACTTTATCATCTCCTAAACATGCTCTGTTCCTTTTCTAGCTCTGATCAGATATTTCCCTAATAACATGAAAGATCCATAGTACTTCTGCTCCATACCTTACAGCTTCTGAGTAACAAACATGGCCATTTGGAAGATGGGGCTGTACATGAGAAGGGCTGGCTCTATGAACTCAGTAATAGTACAAAGGTGCGGACTCGTTATTACAGCGACCAAGGTATAGTTTAAAGGGAACAATGTAAGAAGCAAAACACTGATCATCTGCAGGCCTGGGTTCTAAATCTACCACCAGTTTATTTTTTTAACCAGGTTCTACTCCTGGTTTCAGTGTCAAGTCATTCAACCTTTAGGTTCTTTCTGATGCTTACATTTTTGACTAAGTCCCTCTTCTCCTAGGAAAACCAGTCACTGTTTTTTTTTTTTTTTTAAATATTTTTATTTATTTCTAGGAGAGAGAGAGAGAGACAGCGTGAGCAGGGGAGGGTCAGAGAGAGAGGGAGTCACAGACTCTGAAACAGGCTCCAGGCTCTGAGCTGGCAGTCAGCACAGAGCCCGACGCGGGGCTGGAACCCACGAACCACGAGATCATGACCTAAGCGAAAGTCGGACGCTTAACTGACTAAGCCACCCAGGTGCCCCAACTGTTTCTTTTTTAAAGTCTTAAAAGAACTTGGGACAATCAGATACTACCTTATTTCATACACATATATCTATTCTTCCTTTCCTCAAGGAAAAGTAGGTTGAGGAATGGTTGGGAACATTGACTTCGGATGATCACTAATCAGCTTTGTGAACTTAAGCCGGTCAGTAAACCTTCATCTCTCCTTCATGGGTGAGGAACTCTGATTAAAGATGCTTTTCTCACTTGGTTTTTATAAGGATTAAATGAAATAATGTATTAAAAACATTTATTACAATGCCCGTTATTCTAGTAGGTGGCTCAGTAGAGGGTAACTTTTTTTTTTAATGTTTATTTTTGAGAGTGAGAGAGCACACACACGTGAGTGGGGTAGGGACAGAGAGAGAGAGAGAGAACAGAAGATCTGAAGTGGGCTCTGTGCTGAGAGATCCGACTGACAGACCCACCCAGGCTCCCCAGTAAAGGGTAACTTACAAGGCTACCCAACCATCCCAACCACTCTTCAAGTATTTCCTGAAATAATAATAATAAAATAAAAATTTGTAGCATACTTTGCAGTTTTCCAAACTTTTCTAGATTTATTCCCATTTAATCATCATAACAGTGCTTTAAGAAGGGCAGAAAAAAGCCTGAACCGCTCAAGATCTCCCAGCTGTTAACTCAGATCTCAAACCCACGTTGTCTTAATAACCCCACACTATTTTTTTTCTAAAAGCATTGGAAGAACACATTATTTCATGTTTCATGATATATTAGAATTAAGAGGGGGGTCCTATTCCTCGAGGGAGAGTCTAGACACACTATTCAAAAGCTCCTTTAACTTTACATTTTCAAAGACTGATGGATTATCAGCTAAATCCCAATAAGAGTGTTTCTTATGCATACTAACTTAACCCAACATTTAAATTGTTTAGATTAGCAATGCAAACTATTCATAAATGCACAATATAGAAGTAACAGCTTTCCTTTCTAGAGTTCAAGTGTTCGTTGTAGCTCTTCTAGTCAAAATCCTCAAATTCTTTTATGAATACAGTCTCATTGTAGATATCACTTTGCCAGCACTTCAAACAGCTTCATTTATGTGATTTTAGTTTTGTTATTATTGACATCTAATGCCTTAAATCAAGAAGGTGGTTACTGCCCTTAAAATAAAGCTCCAAATAACTTCAAGTTGACTAGCTCCTTACATATGGGTTGGAGATACAGGCAAGAAGGAAGAAAACCCCAATTACCGCAATATGGAAATTAAGACAGGATAGTAAAATGGGAAGTCTAATCCAAAAATCCAGTTAAATAAAATAAACATCAAGTATCTACTTTGCTTCGGGTACTTTAACTGACATCAAGGATGCAAAGATGTCTAAGATTCAGTGCTGCCCTCATTGACTTGTATCAACTCCAAGCACCAGAAGGATCTGATATCTTCACAGGTTCATGTACAATTATCAGCCTCTTTTCTTACATTGTTGGTGGTGTTCAAACCTTCTATATCCTTGCTGGTCTTTCTGTCTGCTTGTTCTACCACTTACTGAGATAGGAGTATTGAAGTCTCCAATTCTACGAGCTTGAGACCCTGGGTAAGTTACTTATATCCCCATAGATCTGTTTCCTTATCTGTATGGCAGGAATAAGAATGGATCAAATAAGATGATGCACTGTCTCACACACTTGAACGTTATATTAAAAAAAAAAAAGTCAAACAAATCAATTTTCTATAGGAAGTTGTAAAGACTTAAAGTATATATCTCCTGCAGATAAAACTTGACATTTTGATTGTATAAAGAATGTTGAAATATTATCAACTTTACAGAACTTGGAGGAGAAGCCAATCTTAACCGGGAATCTGAAATCTGGTATACTTTTGCATGATTCTAGGGACTCTTTTTGGACAAAATTCAGAATGAAATAATCTAGTTCAATCTCATTTTATACATGAAGAAAATAGAAGCCTAGAATTGCCCAAAGTTATGAACTAATAACTCCTAAAATACACCATTCTCTCAACCTTATATTTCTGGTAGATTCTTAATGAGTTCTAAATCTAAAATTTCTCAATCTAAAATTCCCCTTCTTTTTTCACTAAGACAAGAGAACTGAAATACTTAATAATAAAAAAAGACTTACATTTGGCCTTTCACTAAAGCCGAAACACCTAGAAGAGGGTGTAAATTAGAAATGAAAGCTAAAACAATTTTCCTAATTGGGGATTTTAAAATTAGGTTTATGCCCTTCAGAGGATGTTAATAGAAACCTTAGAATTACTTCTATTTGGGTACCATATAATAGAATCAGATTCATTTGTACACTTTAGGGGTTTTTTTGTTTTGTTTTGTTTTTTATAGGAGAGAGAGAGACAGCGCGAGCAGGGGAGGGTCAGAGAGAGAGGGAGTCACAGACTGAAACAGGCTCCAGGGTCTGAGCTGGCAGCCAGCACAGAGCCTGACGCGGGGCTCGAACCCACGAACCGCGAGATCATGACCTAAGCGAAAGTCGGACGCTTAACTGACTAAGCCACCCAGGCGCCCCTCATGTACACTTTAAAACATATACTGTGGACCATTTAGTTAGTGGTATACCCTGGGAAAAACTTACTGAAGTGACAATTTTCAGTTTCAACCTAGTATTTGCTAGTACAAATCTAGCAGTAAAAGATTTATAAACTTTACCCTGCCTCATATAGAAGTTATTATCTCTGTAGTTTCAACTGTGCCATGAATCTGTACTAACGACATCTTCTCAAACTTGATCCCCACAACAAATGGGGAGCAGAAGGGGCCAGGAAGAACAAGCAGCTAGAACAGGTTCTTTCCCACAAGAAATGCTCAGCAAGGTTAAGTGATTTGTCCAAGGTCACAGGCAACAAAGGTGAGACCAAGTCTTTAACAATTTTTTTTAACTCCCAAGTGCCAATGTCCTTTCCTACAGTCACCAAAATGGTACTGATGGCAAGGGAGAAGATATGTCAGGAGCGCCTGGGTGGCTCAATTGGTTGAGCATCCATCTTCAGCTCAGGTCATAGTCTCATGGGTTTGTGAGTTGGAGCCGGGCATCTGGCTCTGTGCTGACAGCAGAGCTGTGTCTCCCTCTCTCTCTCTGCCCCTCCTCCACTCACACTCTGTCTCTCTCAAAAATAAATCAACATAAAAAAAAAAAAAAGGAGAAGATATATCAAAGGGAAGAGGAGCGGTAAGAAAAAAGGGACAGTACTAAAAAGGTCAGCCCCAAATGCAAATATCATTAATAATAATAACCCTTTTGGGAAATTTTTTAGTTGTTTGAAACTATTCCCTCCTCACACTCCCCCAACGGGGTCCAAAAGATCAATTATTTCACACAAATCTTCCACTACACCTGCAGTTTTCATTGAAGGACTGCCCTTATCATTTCAAGGCCTAGTCTTAGTATTCCATGGTACAACTTTCATTGTAGTCAAACCAGGCTTCCCTGCATATGCTGAACTGTAGTTTTTGCTTACTGGACAAAGGCAACAAACCATGCCCACATGAATTGTTCTTAAATCCCAAACACTGGCATGGAAGAGGTTCTAATGTTATGCAATGTTCAATCATGGAATAAAGACTCGAACTATCCAAATGGCATTAGGCTGCGCATACACATTCAATTTAGTAGAATTGGACTTGGTAATACTAATACTAGAAAATTATTTTAAAAGCTTAAATATCAGATTTAATCTTTAAAAATGTCCATATGGTACCTAATGGTGGCATGAGGAAAAAGTTAAAAGTAAACCCACAATTTATGGTCTAAAGCCATCTGGGAGGCATTAAGATGCAATTTAATTAAAAAAAAAAAAAAAAACTATCACTTTGGAATCACCTGAAGATCAATGGGGTTTTAAAATAGGGGGCACCTGAGTGGCTAAGTCGGTTGCGTGACCAACTTCAGCTCAGGTCATGATCTCGTGGTTCATGAGTTCGAGCTCCGCGTCAGGCTCTGTGCTGACAGCTCAGAGCCTGGAGCCTGCTTCAGATTCTGTGTCTTCCTCTCTGTCACTCTCCCACTTGCACTCTGTCTCTCTCTTTCTCAAAAATAAACAAACATTGAAAAAACATAAAATAGATTTTCCATAATCTGTAATTTCCTAAAGGAGTTTTTAAACTGCAAATACATTTACCTATTTAGTCTCTTATCAACATTATTACCTATTTTTTCATTTGGAGTTCAATTTTACAAATTCTACATGGCATAAATGACATTAAAGATTCTGTAACTCCCTTTGATCATGAAATAATACTGTGGTAGTCATAACAGCTGTTCACTAAACTTCTGGCTCTTTCCTGTGGGTACATGGTTGTTATGGACTTTCTTTCTTACCTACTTGAAGTTAGATGTGGCCAGATGACTTGCTCTGATTAGCGAAATAGGAGATGTAATGATTACTTCCGGGTCTAACACTTAAAGACCAGCATGTCCTATGCCACTGCTTCCTATTCCACTGGCACATGGGAGGCCCAGCCAACACTTGAGACGGTGTTCACTGCACTGGCCTGTGTCCCTGAATAACTGACATGAGCAGAGCCCCTTCCAATTAAGAAATAACCCTTTATTGTTTTGATAGAGATGCTGGGGTTCTTTGTCACCACAACATAATTCAAACCTAGCCAGACAGAAGTGCCGGGTAGCCAACAGGCATTCTGACATCGGATGGTTCTAGTTCTTTCAAATTAGAAGAACATAATGTGTGAAACTGCTAAAGCGAAGAAAGGTAAATGAGATTAAAGGGTGGTTAAACTGAATTTCAGATTTAACTTAACAAAAATAATATGTACTTATCACTTAAAGTTTCATGTGTTTCAATTTATTTGTGTATCATTCAGTCTCTGGAGGTATTATAGATAAGATTACATCCGGCTGAAGAGGTATCTGAAGCCTAGGGAGTTTAAGTGACTTGTCCAAGATCACAAAGTGAGTTACTGGCACAGAGCAATGAAATTTAGAAATTTTAATTTCTGAATGCTAGCTCTTTCCAATATACCACAGCTGAGCAGAGACTGTTAAGGGAATCTGGGTAGTTTTTTATATTAAAACAAATATTCGGGAACATTTTTGTATTCAGTTTAAGGCAAAAGTATTAAATCTTTCAATCTGTACAAATATCAAATTCATTCAAAACCAAATCCACAAAATATTAAGCACTATCTTATAACGAAATGCTCTTTCCTTGAAAACTTAAGATGCAAGAAGAGCTACCTAGAATCCAATCCATAAACTGTGTTGAAATTTTTCCTAAGCAGAAATCTCTAACAGAGTAACAGTTCCCGAATACTTGACTCCCTGGATCATTTTTAGATTGCTGGTAACCAGGGGGTAGAAAATACGCCCTTGTATTACCACTTTATTTTCCACTTCCTTAGTGAATCCAAATAGTTCAGTAGCTGAATGAGGCAG
The DNA here is from genome assembly GCF_008692635.1 of Crocuta crocuta. Lineage (NCBI taxonomy): Eukaryota > Metazoa > Chordata > Mammalia > Carnivora > Hyaenidae > Crocuta > Crocuta crocuta. Next base: position 14,443,944 of record NW_027532203.1, on the reverse strand, counting down.
TAGATTTCCCCACCCATTTGCAAAACAATAATTGAACCTTTCCCAGTGGTCCCAGGGCTAGCACAAACTATTATCAACTAAATTTAAATTTTAAAGCCTATAAGTTACAATATCTGCTTTTTAAAGCTAGCATGTAGATAACACAAATTATCTTTCTGAACTGTAAGTGACAGTGAATTTTTTTAGTTAGGAATATGAGAACAAGAATATTAGAATGAGAACTGTGCCTTCTGGGTAGCAGAGACATCAAAATTTTATTAAGTAAATTAATTTGGATAGTGAGGATATTTGAAGCGATCTACACTAGAAACACAGTATCCCAAAGATTAGGTCAGAAATTAACTCAAATACCATTAACCTTCCTGAGCAGGATCCTTGAATACAGAAGCAGCAACTTAATCTTTGATGACAAACAAACTGGTCTAAATCCAAATTCCATTTTTTTGAGCAAGTTATCTCTCAGAGCTTCAGTTTCTACATCCATAAAATGGGAATAATGACCTAGAACGACTGAGGTACCTGGCAAAGAGAGGACCAACAATCCCCCCCCCATAAAAGAAAAAGATAATGTACTTTTGCATTGTTCTCAGTTTCTCCTCAAGAAAGTGTATGTATTCTTGCATAGGGAATTTATGTATGGCAAGACCAAAGTTTCTTTTTCTTTTGAACATACACAAATAAGCATACACCTTATTTCACTTGTGTTAAAACTTGAAGACTGGTTCTACCATAGGAAAATGGAGGAAACTGTCACAAGGATGTGTTTCTGACAAATTGAAACAATGTAACATATTTATGATCTTAAAAGTGACCACACAAACAACCCATTAGGAAATCAGTGGAGACAGAGGAGTTCAATAAAGAAGAAAACAATGTCCCAGGGGGTCTAGCTCAGTGATATCCAAAGGTACAGAGCCCACTGGAATGCAGGAAAAAAAAAAAAACCCTCCCATTTCTATTTTTACCCCATTCTTTAACATAAACCCCTATGTTACAAATGTCTAAAACAACTGAATATATGACATTCAATATTTACTTATAATGTAGTTAAGAATGGGTATAGAGTCCTACTTTAATTCACTTTTTAGTCTAACTAGATTATCAATGGCTGTACAAAGTAGAACAAAGCCCATTGCTTTAAATTAAACCTCATGTTAACCACTGTGAATGTGTCTGGCAGGTACTACATTCAACAAAAGTTTAAGTCTTAAGTCTGTTGTCAGGTTGTTGTTGTTAAGTTTATATATTTTTGAGAGAGAAAGCAGGAGTGAGCAGGGGGCAGAGGCAGAAAGAAAGGGAGAGAGAGAGGATACCAAGCACGCTCTGCTCTGTCAGCATGGAGCCTGATGTGGGGGCTCGATCCCACAAACTGTGTGAGATCATGACCTGAGCCAAAATCAAGAGTCAGACACTTAACTGACTGAGCCACCCAGGTGCCCCATGTCTGCTGTTAGGTTTAATCTCTAGTCCATATTCTAAAACTTCAGTGATTATCAAAAAGCCTCTTTAGTTCATGGCTTTATTTTACCGTATTGTTGGTTTCAATAGGAGATGCAAAGCTTAAAAAAACTGGGACCAATTTAACATTTGCAAATGACCATATGCTACTGAGGAGTACAAATATGAGGTCAACACTGCCAACTTTCATCACTATCAAAAGCAGTGGTTTATTTTTTTGAAAGATACTGGAACCAGAGGCCATCTACATGAGTTCTAGTCTATATGACTCAGAATTCCATTTGTCCTACCCTTTGCTTCGGAGCTGAAGTCAGAAATGTCTCCATCTGTGTCATATTTATTTCCAAAACCAATTAAGAGATGGCAAACAGAAACTCATGACTTTAGGTAATGAATAAAATGGAAGGAATGGATAAATCTTAAGAATGAAAATTTAGTTCATCCAAAGCAAACAAGTAAATTAAGTAATTTGCCCCATTTATTCACTTAGAGAAGAGAGAAATCATCACACGATGCAAACATTAGAAGTTGCCTTGCTGTGGCAGGAGTGGGAAAACACTTTACAGGTTTTGTTATGGTGCTGCCGGGGTGGAGACAGGGAAGGGGTCAATGATCTACTAGTTGCATGGTTCAGAACAGGAAAGGGGGACAAGACTTTCTGCTCTTAAGATAAGATAGAGGATGATGACATACTTTTTTTTTTAATTTTTTTTAATGTTTTATTTATTTCTAGGAGAGAGAGAGAGAGACAGCAGGGGAGGGTCAGAGAGAAGAGAGTCACAGACTCTGAAACAGGCTCCAGGCTCTGAGCTGGCAGTCACCACAGAGCCCGACGCGGGGCTCGAACCCGCGAACCGCGAGATCATGACCTAAGCGAAAGTCGGACGCTTAACCGACTAAGCCACCCAGGCGCCCCGGATGATGACATACTTTTAACAGTACTGTCAACTCTGGGAAATATTAAGTGCAAGAGGAATAGTCAGCAATTTGTCTCCATGTCCTAAGACATAAATAGAACCACATTTCCTTATTAACCAATAAGCACAGCCCAATAAGCCCAGAAAAACTAAAGATTTATCTCATTTGCTATAATTTAGTAGATGATACAAAATAAAAACGTGGAATGAATTCCACTTACTTTTAAATAATGGAGTTGCATAAAGACAACAGTTTGTGCAATTAGGGATTTTTTCGTGCTTTAAAGGGTACAGTACAGAAAGGACAAAAGTTTGTATTAAACTAAATATATAAAAGATACCATTATGTTGTCCTTAGTCAAACCGGCAAGTAAATGGTCTTGTCTTTTCTCCTAAACTGTTAAGCACACTGAAGCAACTTGTGCTCGGGCAGTGCCATCCCAGTATAGCATTTAGAGTTTTTCGTACTCTGGCTGAAAAGACCTTCCCAGCCCCTTTTCACCACACCCCTGTTAAGACCCCAAGTATCAAAACAACAACAAAAAAAAATCACAACTTTCTAATCATAATCAGAGAGCACTCCTCCACACCTTTCCCTACACCATCCCTCAGTCCTTCTTCGTCTCCATTTAAGTCCTATCCATTCTCCAAGTCCCTCTAGGGTTGGTGTTCTCACAAGTATGTCTGTTTGTCACACAGTATATTGAGTGCCATTAAACTACATGTTAGTTTAGTGCCATTCCACTGTTTATTAGACTCTTAGTTTCTTAAGGGCAACAAGTTTGTCTGAATCAACCTCACATTCCCAACTGCCACAAACTCCACACCTGGCAAACAGAAGCTTGAAACATAGCAATTCCTTGATGTTCTGAATTGAATGGCCAACTCATTTTGGCTTTGTAAATTGAGATGTTACAATTTTATTCTGTGTAAGGTGAAACAGTGCTCTCCTAGATTAGCATCTTAAGTACGGCCAAAGAACAAAAAAGCCCCCCAAACCCATCCAAACAAAACAAAACAAAAACAAGGCATCTGAATCTTATTTACCAAACTATATACGAAAATTCTCAATTGGATGGTACCAGCTTCGAACAGTGCCTTTCAAGTACCAGTCATCAGGCAGTCTGAAATAAGCTATCTCCTTTATCCAGATTTCAGACGGGTTTTTCTTATTAAAATCTGAGAGGTAAGAAATGAGCCAACTCTGACATCTGAAACCACCATTTCCACAGACCTCGTATTTATGTGTACTTTAGACCACTTGGGAAAGATGAGATCATTTAAGCAGCAGCGCCATTATTTCTCTTTATTTGACCCCAACAATGCTCTCAACCTAACAGTAAAGAGACATGCATCCACCAGGCTAAGCTATATTGTAATAAAGCAGCTGGGGGTGGTATTTACTCCTTTAGTACAGGTGCGGGAAGCTATACTGAAGAGCAGAGGACCTTCCCTAAAAATGTCGGTTACAGAGGTACTCTGGGCATCCCCTTCCCCCACCTTCACAAATCTACTCCTGGAATCTGAGACATAGGTCCTTTGTCTGAACAATGTGGGAGGAGTCTGTCTGCAGTGCTGGTGTGCTGGCGAGTGAAGAGAATTTACTGAAAACTGTATAAACGCAGAGTTCCTTAACTCAATTACCTTACTGTCCATTTTCTCGTCGTCGTGTACACTAGTACAGTGTTCTAAAAGATAGCCAATGTGCCATTTCGAGAGTTCAAATGTATCAAAAGGAGTACAAAAAGATCAACAGAGTTAGGCTGCTCTTCCAAAGCTAAGTTTCTGAACAGCGGAGGGGGGTGATGGGATTACCCACGACTTGAACATCCCCTTCCCTCTCGACTTGAGCTCTTTACACAAAGCCTCCATTTCTGTCAATTTCTTCATCGGAACAAGCTGCTGTAAGGTAAGCTGGGGACTGTCGGCTGCGCAAACTTGCAATCTCGCAGCTTTCCGAGCCCACCACCGAATCCACAACCGACCCGACCTTTTACCACCTCACTGAGGTTTTTGGTGCCACGCCAGCCTGGTGTTCCACGAATACAGCCCGAGTAAAGTGAACACCACCGGACTGGGTGGCTCGAGAAACTTAACACCTTTCACCATGCAAACGAGCGGAATACCGTGGGTTGTCGCAAGGTGACCCATCTTCCCATTTCATCTACCCACGGTTCCTCGCAGACCCCTTTCGCGACGGACCTGGGGGACTCGCCGGGTTCAAGGTTGCGGCCCGGAGCTCATCTCTTTAGGCTCCCCACCCACGCCCGGGGCCAAGCCCAGCTGGACTCCCCTCCTCCCCGCCGCACTCACCCTGGCGACCGACAATCTCGGCGACATGCTCGGAGCTGGGCACCGGGACGCACTCGGTGGTGTTGACGCTCTTCCTCCGGAGCAGGGCCGCCTGCNGGAGCGGCTGGGGCTGGGAGGTGGCGGTCGCGGGCGGCGACAGCAGCAGCAGCGACTGCCGGTCCTCCTCCTCTGCCTCCTCCAGCTCCTCCTCCTCCAGCAGGTCTCCGTCCAGCTCTGCTTCCTCCCCCTCCTCCTCCTCGTCCTCCTCCAGCTCNACGCCGCTCTCCGAATGAAGCCGGCGCGCTCTGATTGGCTGCTTTTAATCTCTGGGAGCCCGCCCTCTGCTCCCCGCAGCCTTCTAATGCCTTTCCACAGCTCCACTCCTCTACCCTCTTCTCGGGCCCCGCCCCACTCCTCCCCAGAGCTCTCTGATTGGGTGACCGGGACAAGCCAGGCCCCGAAGCCTTCTCCTTCCGTCCTCTCCCCTCCCCCCCTCCCTCCCCTGTCCCTACTGGCTCACGAGGAGAGGGGCTGTGATTGTTCGCTTTACACGTCACTCATTGTGACGTGCCCAGGTGGGGGCGGGGAAAAGCAGGAGGGACAGAGGCTCTGTAACAGGCTAAGGCTGGGGCCGAGTAGGGGTTTCCGCGCAGGCGCGTGCAGCTGTAGTGCACGCCTAGGTGTATCCCTTTCTCCTCGTCCCACTTGCCCACCAGGGTCGGGTCTTTTAGGGCACTGTGGGAGCGGCCTTGGAGTGGCGTAGTCGTGGGCGCGGAGGGCGTTGTTTCCCCGGGTAGAGAAGGAGATTTCCTTCTTTCAGGGTAAGGGCCTAGGGAGAGTCATCGGAGGAGGGGCCAGCGCAGCGTCCTCCTATCCGGCCGCGGGGGTGGTTTCCTGAGCCGCGTGGCTTCTGGGCCATCCCTGAGCGACCCCGGAGCGCTCCTCCCTCCGGGCGGGGCCCTCCCACGCCCGGCGGGCCCGGCTTCCAGTGCCAGGAGGCCGCTGGGCTGCCCCGGGAGTCTTGCTGGGCTGAACTTTCGATCTTTGGGACTTTTCAAAGGAGTTATGTCACTGTCTCCTCCTCCAAGACGCTCTTCCCACAGTATGGCCCAGGTGATCCCGCACTGGGCTGTCTTTTCTAAGAGGTTTATTTTTAAATGGCTTGTTAAAAACAAAGCCTATTACTTGCCAGCATATTAGGCTATGCCGTCGCCCCAACCCTTACCCCCGGGACCAGTTGGGTCTCCGCAGGTTAANCCATGTTGCTACACATGGCCAGATTTCATTGTTTCTCATTGCCATGTAGTATTCCATGGTATAGATAAACCCCATCTTCTTGATCCATTCGTCCGTTGGTGGACACTTAGGCTCTTTCCATGTTTTGGCTATTGTTGAGAGTGCTGCTATGAACTCCGCAGGTTAATCTTAACCCGCGTTGTATAATGCGAACAACATAGTGTAATTTTAAGGTTTCTGGTGGCCCCGTTAGAAAAAGTAAGAAGAAACAGTTAAATAGACTGGATTCAATATGTTTAAAACATCATTTCAACATACAATCAGTATAAAATTATTAGTGAATTGTTTTATAGTTTTTTCAGTCTTTGAAAATTGGCGTGTATTTTACACTTACATGCATACAGTCAGCAGACCTCAATCCAGTTCGCTTCACATTAGCCATATTTCACGTACCGAGTGCTAGAAGCTCCAAACCTCTTGATTTTTGGATTATAACTTGGGCCCCTTTCTACATTGGATTTGTTTATGATATCTTGCTTCAAACTCAGAATTTATGAATGAATTTTAATTGAGCGCCTACTCTTCTAAATTGTCTAGAATGTTAGAAAGCCACTAGTGCAAGTGAAAGCTATAAACTATGTCTTCTCTTTCTCCTGTTTGTTCCCTTAAGGTTACCTGCACAACCCTTACATCAATTTACCCCACCCCTCCAGTCAAAGGCCTAGACGATTTTAGCTAACACTAAAACGTCTGTTTCTCCAAGATTTCTAGACTTCATATAACCCTGTATGTTGCTTCTCTAACAAGTCATTTGTTGTTCTAAGCCCTTGGAGCAGTGATTTCAATCAACCCTGCATGTACATCAAAGTCAAAAAGGGCTTTAAAAAAAGGTAAGTGGAGAGCAGAGACAGGCAAACTCTGGGTATTTGGATTTACTAGATCTGGAGTGGACATGTTTTTAAAAAGCCACACAGGTTCTTCTGAATCTCAGCCAGGATTAAAGAACACTGATCTAGGGCATGGTTTTGGGTTTACAGAGGAATTTGCTATTAACTCTACTGAAAAATGATCTTATTCTCCCCTGCCTTCCCACTTAGGTACAATTTTCACTGATTTATTATACCTACCCCCTTTGTGAGATATGCCCCAAGGACATATTATTTCACAATATCCTAATAATGTACCAGTGAATAGCTTGTATAACTCAGCATTTACTTAATAGAATATACAAATACTGTACATCTGCTGTCTGATATTTCAGTTTAAACAATAACCGTTATTTGAAGGGTAGATCATGGAGCAAAGCAAATCTCATCAAGGGAGAAAATAAAAACATGCAGTGACCACACCCAGGATACTTTGGTCATTGGGAGAAAATGTGTAGAAGTACAAATGAAATTCTCAGAAGTTCCTTTCACTACCTCTTTCCATGAGTTGTCATGTAATGCTCATGCCTGGGTCCTAAGTTCTCTTCCCGAGGACCCAAAGCAAAAGTGGGAGTGATCGTTTGCCAGACGTTTTTCTTTTGAGAAGGAGAGATGTGAAGAATAGATTCATACAGATAAGTTCCACTCAGGTAAGCTTTTTAAAAATGCTAAATGGTTTAACTTAGGCGTTCATAATATTAAAATTGCTTTCTGCTTCATTCTCACATAATAAATGAGGTTTCATTAAGTTCCCATATACTAATGTATACATTCATGCCTTAATTTATACTTGATCAATATTGTGATTTATGAACAAGGTAGGAGATATTGAAGCTCACAGACCTTCCCATTTTGGTCTAAATTTGTCTTGTATTAAATTTTGTTTAGGAAGCAAATTTAAGATTTGCTTTCGCTCTAAATATATGCTTGGGATTCTTTCATTTAAATTCACTTAAAAGCCCAATCCTTTCTGTCCCAGCCACACAACACAGTAATTTGTCCCTGAGTAGGGTTTCTCTTTCATTCCTCTGCTGCTGTTTATGACGTAGGATGATACACTGGGGCAGAAGAGTTGCTTTGAGGATCTCAGGACAAAAAGGAACCTACTGAACTGGCTACATTTTATCAACTCTCAGCCTGACTGCTGAACTAGCCTTTTAAGCCTGTCTAATTGTAATGATTTTAAGGTTGGAACAACTGCACGCTGCACAGAGCTTAACAAAGATGTTGGTCCCAGCAAGGAAACAAATTATTAGACAACAGTCTTGCAGCAATGCCTTAAAGACTGCTACAAAAGTGCCCTCCAAGGCACCCTGAAAGATGCCACTGAGACCTTCATCGAGAACCCAGGACTAAACATCTGCTTCATTTTCAGGCAGGGTAAGTTTCTTCAGGATAGGATGTCCTGTGGGAGCAGCAGTACTCACCCCCAAAACAAGTCTTTTAGAGCATGACAATGACCCTGTCTTTCTGCTTGAAATGGCTTCTGATTGCCTAGGAACCCAGTCTCCTACTTCTGAAATTCCAGGCCTTCCATACTCTGGTCAGTCAGTCATCCAAGTGGTCAAAATTGTATCCTAAACACATTTAAACCTCTCCTACATTAACAAACAAGAAGTGTTCCTTGATGGCATACCCCTTCCTGTCACCACTCTTTTTTCTCCAAGTCCACTGCTCCAACAGTTGTCTGCTCACCTTTTTTTAAAAAGTTTTTTTTTAATGTTTATTTTTGAGAGAGAGACAGAGCATGAGACAGATTCTGAAGCAGCTCCAGGCTCTAAGCTGTCAGCACAGAGCCCAACATGGGGCTCGAACTCCCCAACCGCGAGATCATGATGTGAGCTGAAGTCAGATGCTTGACTGACTGAGCCACCGAGGCGCCTCTGTCTGTTCTCCTTCTCTACAGCACACTGCAGTGCGCCCATGGGCTCTTGCTGCTTCCTTGAAATTGTCCTCACCTTGTTGCTGAATCCAATGAGCACTGTTTATCCTTCCTCAGCTTAACCTTTCCACAGCAGGATTTGATACCACTGACTGCTCCTTAAAAGCACTTTGTCCCTTGGCCTGCCTTTTGCTTCCCTTCCTGGTTCCCTGCCTCGTTCTCTTCTGTAGGCTCCGTGTCCCTCTCGCTCCCCTGGGAAGTCAGTCATCCAGGATCTGTCCTGGGCCGCGTTCTGCTTAACTCCATATTCTCCACCTAAAATCCTGTCCACTCCCAAGATTTCTGTTCCCTTGCTGACAATTTCCAGATTCCTGACCCCTCCCCATTGAGTTCTATGGATGTCTCCACTTGGTAATTCAAGTTCAACCCCAATATAAGCTCCATTTCCCAAAATGAAATCTCAATGAAAAGCCACTTTTTAGCTTCATATTCAAAATCACCACTATCGAAATAAGTCAGGCAGAGAAAGACAGAAACACCATGTTTTCACTCGTATGTGGAACAGGAGAAACTTAACAGAGGACCATGGGTAAGGGAAGGGGAAAAAATAGTTAAGGAGAGGGAGGGAGACAAACCACAAGAGACTCTTAAATACTGAGAACAAACTGAGGGTTGGTGGGGGGGGGTGGAAAAGGGAAAATGGGTGATGGGCATGAAGGAGGGCACTTGTTGGGATGAGCACTGGGTGTTATAGGGAAACCAATTTGACAATAAACTATATTAAAAAAAACAAAATCGCCGCTATCTACTGAGTTCCTCGGACCAAGAGTCTGGTAGACATTCCTGACCTCTCCTTAACCTGCACGCCCTGTAAAGATCCAGTCCTGTGGGTTATACTTCTCAACTCTCAAGTCCATCTATCCTTCTCCATTTTTATCACCATTCTCATACTCTAGGCCACCATCATTTACATCATGAACTATCACAATAGTCCCCAAACAATATTCTTCTATCCAGTCTTGCTGCCCTCCTATTCATTTGCCAAGCTGTAGCTGATATGATTTTAATTCGCGTTTACCTATTCCACTGCCCTGCTTAAAATCCTTGCTGTCCTTAGAATAACATCTTAATTTGTTAACATAGCTTACAGCGTCTTGTATATCTGGGTCCCGCCTACCTCTTCAGCTTGATTTCATGCCATTCTTCCTCTTTCATTCTTCCCCTCTGCCACAGAGACCTTCTGACAGCCATTCCTATGTATATGATACATACCTTATTATGCCTTCGGGCCTGAAATATGGCTCTCCTCTGCCCACTCTTAGCTAGCACCTGCTCGTCCTTCAGGCCTCACTTATATATCACTTCCTCTAATCCTCTAGGGGTGAGGCTGGTCCTTGTAGCAGGCTCTCATTGCATCCTCCATGTCTGTAAGCAGCACTGTTCACATCTTGTTGTTTAATTGTCCCTGTTCCTCTGTTTTCACCCTTACAGAGCCAGTGTCTGCTCTAGGTCCTGGCACTGAAATGAGCCATGTGAACTTGTATGACTAAATGGATATTCTTCCAAATAACCTCTATCCTTCAGCTAGTCTGAGCTTTGGGCCATTTTTCGTTTTTATTTATTTATTTTTCTTAATGTTTATTTTATTTTTGAGAGAGAGAGAGAGAGGAACAGAGCATGAGCAGGGGAGGGGCAGAGAGAGAGGGAACCACAGAATCCAGAGCAGGCTCCAAGCCCTGAGCTGTCAGCACAGAGCCAGATGCGGGGCTTGAACTCACGAGCCATGAGACCAGGACCTGAGCCGAAATCAGATGCTTAACCGACTGAGCCACCCAGGCACCCCTGGCCATTTTTCAAACACACATTACAGGGGCGCCTGGGTGGCTCAGTTGGTTAAGCGCCCGACTTTGGCTCAGGTCATGATCTCACTGTTGGTGGGTTCGAGCCCCGTGTTGGGCTCTGTGCTGACAGCTAGCTCAAAGCCTGAAGCCTGCTTCAGATTCTGTGTCTCCCTCTCTCTCTGACCCTCCCCTGATCACGCTGTCTCTCTCTCAGAAATAAATAAAACATTTAAAAAAACAAAAACAAACACCTATTATAATCTCCCATCTTTGTACCTCTGCTTGTGATGTCTTTCTGCCCGGATTCCCCTTACCTTCTATCTTACCCTCCTACCTCTACCTATTGTTAAGCCTCAGTTTAAATTTGACTCCCAGCATACTTTCCTAAGTGAAAAAGGGCTGGTCATTCCCTCTCCCTAAGAAATTGTAAATTTCCCTTGCAAAATGCAATTGAAGGCAACATTTTGCATATATCTTCTGAATGCTTAAACAACCCCCTAAGGTCTATCCACGGACCCCCTTTAGATTCCTAAGGCTTGTGACACAGACTGGTGAGATGGTCACTAAGCCCATTTTCTCTTCTTCCTGAGCACATAGCTAGCTTACATTTCCTAGCCTCCACTGCAGCTGGGAGGAGTTTTACACCATTTCCATTCCAAGCCCTTAAAAATCCCTCACATATTATCTTCTGCATTCCTTTCCCATCTGTGATGTAGATGAGTGAGATGCCCATGAAGCCACATGTTAAAGATGTCAGAGCCACAAGAGAGAGGAGTCTGAATCACCACATGGAGGAGAGGTGCCTTCCGGTCAGAGACACATGTTTTAGACTTATGTGAGAGAAAAAATATTTTTGTTGAGTTTGAAGTGTTATATGTTTTTGTGTACATTTGTTAAAGCAGTTAACCCATTTTAACTGTAGAAATGGCCAGGTCAAAACTCTCCAGTTTGTAAGGAAACAGTAAAACAATCAGTGGTACTAGGCATTAAAGAAAAGGGAGAAATCAATAGAGCACAGGGGAGAATATTTAGGGTGGTGAAACCATTCTGCATGTGACCATAATAGTGGATATATGTCATTATACATTTATCAAGTCCCATAAAATATACAGTACCAAGAGTGAACTCTAACGTGAACTAACGGCTTTAGGCGATAATGATATGTCAATGCAGGTTTATTGGTTGTAACAAACGTGCCATTCTGGTGCAGGATGATGGAGAAGCTATGTGTGTGTAGAGTCAGGGTGTACTTTCTACTCAGTTTTGTCATAACCTAAAAATGATTTAAAAAATTAAGTCTATTGGGGTGCCTGGGTGGCTCAGTTGGTTAGGCATCCAACTCTTGGTTTCGGCTTGGGTCATGATCTCACAGTCTGTGAGTTCAAGCCCTGTGGTGTTGGGGGTGGGGGTGGGGGGGATGCCCACGCTGACAGGAGCCTGCTTGGGATTCTCTCCCTCTCCCTCTCTCTCTGCCCTTCCGCTGCTCATGCTCTCTATCTCAATATAAATACACTTTCAAAAAGTCCATTAAGAATGTTTTTAAACCTGTTTTGCATATTGACAATATTTAGTTTGAATACTGATGTGCTTTGGTCACAAACTGCCTGGGTTTATCCCACTTGTAGCACAGAACCTGATAACATTTACTTATACGAGGACCAACCCACTGAGATGACACAGCGATCCTCAAAGTGCATACACCAAACAACAGAGCTTCAAAATATATGAAAAACAAAAAACCTGATAAAGCTGAAAGGAGAATTAGACAAATGCACAATTATAGTTAAAAAAGAAAGCACTGGGGCATTCAACGCTCCTTTCTCAGCAACTGATAAAACTGTTAGCCAAAAAAATAAGAAAAAAATGTAGAAGAACTGAATAATACCATTAGCCAAGAGGATCTAATTGATATTTATAGAGTACTCTACCCAGCAATAGCAGAATACACATTTTTTCCAGCTACCCATGCAATTTTCACATCCATATCCTAGGCTGTGAAAAAAATCTCAACAAATCTAGAAGAACTGAAATCATATAGAGTTCACTCTCTGACCATAATAGAATCAGCCTAGAAATCAATAACAGAGAATAAAATTTTTTTTGAAATACATGGAAATTACATAACACACTTCTAAACAATCCATAGACCAATGAGGAAGTCTTAAGGGAAAATTTAAAAAACACTGAATGGAATAAAAATGAAAATACAACATTAAAATTTGTGGGACACAGCTAAAGCAGAATAATTTATGACATGAAATGCTTTTGCTAGAAAAGAGAAAAGGTCTCAAATAAGAAACCTAAGTGCCTATCTAAAAAAAAAAAAGAGCAAAATAAACTCAAATAAAATTGATACAGCTTTAGCAAGACTGACAGAGGAGATACAGATCACCAATATCAGCACGGAAATAGTGGACATCACTACAGATCCTGCAGCCGGTAAGAGGATAAAAAGAATACTATAAACATTGTTAATGTTCATAACAACTTAAAAGAAATGAACTAATTCCTCAAAAATCACAAACTACCAACCAATATGAAATAGACAATTTAAATATTCTGTAATGGTTAAAAGTGAATTCATTTTTTGTTTTTTTTAGTTTTTATTTAAATTCCAGTTAGTTAATATACAGTGTTACATTAGTTTCAGGTATATAATTTAGTGATTCAATACTTACATACAACACTCAGTGCTCATCACAAGTGCACTCCTTAATCCCCATCACCTATTTCCCCCATCTTCCACCCACCTCCCCTCTGGTAACTATCAGTTTGTTCTCTATAGTTAAGAGGTTGTTTCTTGGTAGGAAAATTGAAAAGCTCCCAAAAATGAAATCTCCAGGACCAGATGGTTTCACTGGAGAATTCTACTAAATATTTAAAGAGGAATTAAGACTAATTTTACGCAGTCTCTTCCAAAAAATAGAAGAGGAAGGAATACTTCACAGTCATTTTATGATGGCAGCACAGATACTAAAACCAGACAAAGACAATACAAAGAAAACAAAACTATAGACCAAAATCTCTCATACATACAAACAAAAACCTCAGCAATATTTATCAAATCAAACCTAGCAACATATAAAAAGAAGCATACATACATCCCTACCACCAAGTGGAATTTATTTCAGTTATTTAAAGCTGGTTCAATATTTAAAATCCATCAATGGAAAACATATGTTCACACAAAAACTTGCCAGGAATGTTCATTACAGCATTATTCATAATGGCCAAGAAGTGGAAACCACCCAGATGTTATCAGCTGATGAATGGATAAACAAAATATGCTATATCCATCCCATAGAATATTATTGAGCCATAAAAAAAGAGTGACACAGAAGAACCCTGAAAACATTTTGCTAAGTGAAAGAAGTCAGTCACAAAAGGGCACATATTGTATGATTCCATTTATATGAATATCAAGAATAGGAAAATACATAAAATCAGAAAGCAGATTAGTAGCTGCCAAGGACTAAGGGGTGGGGAGAAAGGGAATCGCTGATGAAGGGTATGGAGTTTCTTTTTGGGGTGATGAAATGTTTTGGAATTAGTGGTGATGGTTTACAATCTTGTGAATATTTTAGGGGTGCCTGGGTGGCTCAGTTGGTTAAGCGTCCAACTTTGGCTCAAGTCATGATCTCACGGTTTGTGGGTTTGAGTCCTGCATCAAGCTCTGTGTTGACGGCTCTGTGCTAGAACCTGCTTTGGATTCTATGTCTCCCTCTCTCTCTGCCCCCTCCCACTCGTGCTCTGTCTGTCTCAAAAATAAATAAACATTGGAAAAAAATTTTAAAGATCTTGTTAATATTTTAAAAGCAATGGAACTGTATACTTTAAATGTGTGCATTATGCTGTATGTTAATTATATCTCAATTAAAAAGTCAATAAATGTAATCTACCATATCAACAATCTAAAAATCTTAGTATCCTCTCAGTTGATGCAAAAAAAAAAAAAGCGTATCACAAAATTCAATACCCATTTGTGATAAAAACTCTCAGAAAACTAGGAATAATGGGACATATCTTTAACTTGAGAAAGAAAATCTAGGGGAACATGGGTGGGTCAGTCGGTTAAGCGTCCAACTTTGGCTCAGATCATCATCTCACCATTCATAGATTTGAGCTATGTGTGGGGCTCTGTGCTGACAGCTCAGAGCCTGGAGCCTGCTTCAGATTCTGTGTCTCCCTCTCTCTCTCTCTGCTCCTCCCCTGCTCACACTCTGTCTCTCTTTCTCTCTCAAAAATAAATAAACATTAAAAAGGTTTAAAAATATAAACATTAAAAATTTTTAATAAAAAATTTAATAAAAAAATTAAAGGAAATCTACAAAAACTGTCTATAGCATTATACTTAATGGTGAAAGACTGAATGCTTTTCCTCTAAGATTGAGAACATGGCAAAGATGTCTACTCTTAGTGTTCTTATTTAACATAGAACTGGGAGTTTTAGCCAGAGCAATAAAGCAGGAGAAACAAAAGATATGCAGATTGGAAAGGAAGAATATTTATTTTTTTTGAGAAGTTTATCAATTGTGTTTTATTTATTTTATTTATTTATTTTTTACAAATAGTTTATTGTCAAATTGGTTTCCANTTTGAGAAGTTTATCAATTGTGTTTTATTTATTTTATTTATTTATTTTTTACAAATAGCTTATTGTCAAATTGGTTTCCATATAACACCCAGTGCTCATCCCCACAAGTGCCCTCCTCCATGCCCATCACCCCCCTACCCCCCCACATCCATCAGTCCTCAGTTTGTTTCTCAGCGATAGAATATTTATTTATTATTATTTTTTTAAGTTTATTTATTTTGAGAAAGAGAAAGTGCGTGTACATGTGCTTGCATGAGCAGGGGCAGGGCAGAGAGAGAAGGTAACAGCGAATCCCAAGCAGGCCCCACGCTGTCAGCGTGAAGCCTGACTCAGGGCTCGAGCCCACGAACCATGAGATCATGACTTGTGTGGAAACCAAGAGTCTGATGCTTAACCAACTGAGCTACCCAGGTGCTCTAGAAAGGAAGAGTATTTAGACAGAATTGTCAAATATAAACAGGAAGTTAGTCGAAAACCCAAAAGGGAAGACGATCTCAATAACAAATTTCTATTTTTTTCAAAAGACAAACCAGCAGAATTGATCCCCAACTTTATATGGAACTGATTTAAAAGTCTCACTCTAAAGGAGTAGTTATTACAAAAAAAGCACAGACAGAAAAAATGACATATAGGCACCAAAAAGTTGAGAAAGGGGGAAAAATTTCATTGGTTAACTAAAGAGTTAACACAAAGATAAGCTATGGCAGATGTGGTATAAAATATATAAAACAGCAAAAGTTGATTAAAAATTAAACCAAAAGAACTGAAGAAGGAAGCAAAATGCAAGCTGTGAGCAGGAAAGAAAAAATATTGAAGTGAATCTGGAATAAGTTAGTAAATATTGATAGAGCTGCTAAAGAAAATGTCCTCATAAAGCTGGAAAGGAAATGTGATCACACAATGATGTTGCAAGAAAACAACATAATTTGTATTAGAAATTTATGATTATAAGTTTATAAGTTTAAATACTCAAGCTATGTAAAGAAGTTTGATGGATGAACATGTAAACAATTTCATTTTTCTTTCATTTTTTGCCCTTATTTAGGATAGCAGCATTTAGGAGGACTCTTATTCTACTCTATTTCTAATTGTCTGCCTGTCTTTAAAGTTTAATTGTTGTGTAGTGTTGGTTTTCATAACTTTGGAGGTTTATCCATCCAGAACTCAACATCTCTACCAAGTTCTAACCCATGGAATATGTCTTCTGAAAACAGTGGGAAATACGTAGCAAACAAAGGGGTGTTTGCTACTTTTCAGCTTGACAAATTGCTTATCCTGTCTGTGACTTAGTTTCTTTACTGATAAAATATGGAGTCATTCATTCATTCATTCATTCAAAAAATAATTATTTAACTTCTCCATGTCCCAGGTGCTTGAAAGTATTTGGGATACATTAGTGAACAGAAGAAAGATCTCTGTTCCTGAAGAACTTACGCATTTTATTGGGGGGGGGGTGTAGCATAAAAACTTGAACAACAAATGTAATACATAAACTACATAGTGTGTTAGAAGGTGATCATACTATAAAAAAGGAACAAGAGTGCAATAGGGTAAGGATCATATGGACTACAAGACCCTGCGGCATGGTGCAGTCTTAAAATGGGCGGTCAGGATAGGCCTAATTGAGCAGGAGATGTCTGAGTAAAGACTTATAGGTTAAGAGGTCATCTGACTGCAAATCTGGGGGAAGAACAAGCCAGGAAGAGCAACACATCTAGAGTGAAGGTCTCAGTTTGGAGCAGATGAGCCAAAGCTTTGTAAGACCATTTTAGGAACTTTAGCTTCACTTTGTGTAGAAGGAGAAACCATTGCTGAGTTTAAGCAGAGAAGTGGTGTTTTCAAAGGTGTTGAGAATTTTGCCTGTAAGAGGCACAGATAAGGGCAAGGTCATAAGATGCAGTAGCATTCAGGAGCTGGCTCCGTGGCAATCAGAACCATGGTGATTCCATCAGTGAGGACAGCTGCAGTCAGATCAGGTTTGGGACACATATTTTTGGATTTCACGATCATTGGTAGCCTATTTTGTGGCTCTTTGATTTGGTGTTTCTCACCATCCCTACTGGTCATCGTCCTCGTAGGCTTTGCAACCCTCTAACTCTTAACTTTAGGGAGATAGATCAGTTTAATTTTCTAGGGAGCCTATTGGCCGGTTCCTCTCATGCTTAGCACTTAATTGTCAATCTCTCTGCTAAGCCCTCTCCCACAGGACAGTGGTCCTTGAGGGAGTATGAATGACTCTTAGTTGGGAAGAAACAGAAACAAAAACAAGAAGCCTCCTAATACTTTCATTCTTCTTCTTAAAATTTTTTGGATAAGATTAATTTTTTTTCTTAAAATTTGTTCTTAAAATTATCTTTTACAATAATTCAATTTTTGGCAACAAATTTGATATTCACTTTGCAATACTAGAGAGCTAATTTCTTGAGATAGGAAGGATATGGAAGCATTTTTTCTTCCAGTATTTAGTAGAGTGTTTGGACCTTGGCCAGGAGAAGCATGAAATATACTTTCCATATCAATCTAATCTCTGATTTCTTTATTTTGGGTCAAGTGTAGGAGTTTTTGAGTCTGCGGTGGATAGGATGAGTTTTAAAATATGCCATCTGTCCCCTAGGACTTGGGTTGAAGCAATAAACTTATTTTATTCTGGTCCCTGCATAATTGTGATAGATGCATTGGTCCCTGTGGTCAGGTTTGCACTAAAGTCATAGCACAGCAAAACTTCCCCAAGGCTACGTTTTTATGTTTTGTTTTCAGACTCTTGGTGCCATAGGAGCAATTAAAATTTGTGAATAATGTCTGTTTCCCCCTTGGTAAGTAATGTGGATGGCCTGCAGTCTGCTCACATTCATGGCAAGGGATTTAACAGGCTATTGTGTTAGTAACAATGTGGATGCAAATTGTAAACATGTATCATCTCCGAAGTTTTCTTGCAAATTTTCAAAGCAATGCCAGTGGAAACAGATGCTCTGAACCTCCCAAATAAAACAATCTTTAGATGGTTTCTCCATATTCCTCAAAAATATTGTGCCTCCCCATAACTGCTAATTTTTATATCAAATGATATTGATCTACATCTACTAGAAAGTGAGTAGTAATGGATAAAAAATTTAATGTAATGTCCTTTAAAAGGGATTTCCTGTCTCTTTAGATGCTATGAACTATTATTAAGATGTATCAACAACACCTCCCATATTCTGGAATGTAGTAGCAAATTCCCTTTGCATGTTTATGAGGAGGTAAACTGCATATATGCTAGTGAAAATTTCCCAATAAATTTATCTACAATCTCAGGATTTTACAGTTGATATTATCTTCACTCATGAAAATCACTGGTCCTAAAAGGAAAGGCCAAAGATTTGAAAGGCATAACATGGAACTAATATTTTGCCAAGAGGGGGAAAATCTTTAAGAATTCTTACATCTCCTAATATAGCAGGTTGAAGGAGACACACATGGGCCGACAAGTATTGACTAATTTCTTCTTATAAGGCCTTGAACTAAGCATGTGGAAATACCAAGACGTATAAGGCATAGACTTGATCTCAAGAGGCTCACAATCTAGTCTGCAATATGGTCAAAAGTTAAAATATTACATAGGCATAAAAGACAATAATAATTAAATGGATATCAGAGAAGCATATTTTAGGCATTTTGGAAAAACTATTTTTGAGAGATAATCAGGAAAGACTTTTTTAAAAGTTATTTATTTATTTATGTATTTATGTATGTATGTATGTATGTATGTATTTAGAGAGACAGGATTTGAGTGGAGAAGGAAGGGAGAGAGAGAGAAAGAGAGAAAAAGAGAGAGGGAGAGAGAGAATTCTAAGCAGGCTCCGCATTGGTGGGGCTTGAACTGATGAACTATGAGATCACGACCTGAGCCAAAATCAAGAGTTGGATGCTTAACTGACTGAGCCACCCAGATGTCCTTTTTTTAAAAAAAAACAAAACAAAACAAAACTTATTTTTGAGGGGTGAGGGGCAGAGAGAGGGACAGAGGACCAAAGCAGGCTCCTGGCTGACAGCAGAGAGTCTGATGCGGGCTTGAACTCACAAACCGTGAAATCATGACCTGAGCCAAAGTTGGACATTCAACCGACTGAACCCTTTTAATTGATTTATGATTTATGATTATGATTATTTTAGAGGGGGGATAGTTATTCCACTTTTCTTGAAGGGGTTTCTCTGCTTTATATATCAAGAGCCTTAAAAATTTCCATAACCTTTGATTGAAACATTTTCCTTCTAGGAATTATCCTAAGGATATAATCAAAGATATGAACAAGGTTACATACAAGGATGTTTATTGCAGTGATAATTATATTAACCTAATTGTAAATGTCTGATCGGCTGATGGATGAATAATTAATGAAAAATGGACAGGCATATAATAAAAAATTATGAACCAATAAAAATCACATTTTTGGAAAATACTTTCTTGACATGGGAAACACTCACCATCTGATACTAATGGAAAACAAGTAGGATGTAAAATGATGTGATGTGGTTCCAATTATTATTATTATTTTGTGTGTGTGTGTGTGTGTGTGTACACGTATTAGGATGTGAAATGAAATTTTCTATTGAACTTTTTGTCAAAGCCCAAAGCTGAAAATAATTGATAATAGTATCCTCACAGTCTCACATTATTTAGTATAAATTTTAAAAAGAAAAAGAGAAATTAAAGAAGCCTAGTACTTTAATGTTTCTTCTTCTTCTTCTTTTAGAAGGAGTTATTTGAAGTGAATTTGTAGGATTAGAGTGTGCTTTTTGGACTAAACCCTGGTGCCTGACGTTGCCATGGAGGTATCTGACAGTGAGAAGTTGGCTGGGCAGAGAAAGGGGTGGGGGGCAGCAGTGGGACCCAGACTTTGGTTTTACCTTTGGGATAAGTGCATGTGGACTTTCCCATGGGATCCCCATGGTGGGACAAAGAGTAGGAAATACCAGGCCATTGTCTCCTTCTCAGCTCCCAGTCTCCGAGGTCCAGACAGGACTGGGCTCGTGGGAGAGAGCAGCATTGCCTTGATGTAGACCACATGGGACTTTTTCAATTCTGCACATGCAAGGGTTCTGATGTCTGAAAGTGACCGGACAGCTGTGGCTCTACCTGCATCCTGGCCAAGGGCTAAGGACGGAGAAAATCAAGCTGTTTTATCTTGGTATTCAACCTAGCTCACCCCACTTAATAATGGTTCCTAAAGTCACCGATCAAGGCTGGGAAAAAATACACCAAAATGGTTAACTCAAACCATCTCTGGACAGTGAGAGAAGAGGTGCTTTAAAACGTCTTCTTTATATTTTTTCTATACTTTTCAAATTTTCCAAAATCAAAAATAATAATTTAAAGAGACATAAAAAAGAAAGGTGGAGAGAAAATGGCTCAAGAGAAAAGAGAAGACCCAAAGTTAGAGCTTTAAAAGGGAAATGCATTGCCTCCTTCTTAGTCTAATGAGCTGTGTATTCCATCACTATTTCTGTTGACACGCCTTCTTTTCATGTGCCCTTCTCTTAATTTTCATGCTACCACACCGGTACTGACCCTCCTCCCTCCCCCCTAGAGATGGCAGCGACTTCACAACTAGTGACTTTCCTCTCACCCACCTCCACACCCCTGGCAGGACCATCTTTCTAAACACCATCTGCTCCCGTTCATGGCTTCCCAGTTGTTCTCTGCCTTCCCCCACACCCCTCCCTGCTTCAAGCAGGCCAGTTTCCTCGCAGTCTCTTGTGAGGGTTAAACTTGACTTAGTGGGGCTCTCTGAAGTGACCTTTTGGTCTATTCAAATAATAGCCATCTCCCAGAGTTCACCCCTTCTCTCCTTTCAGATAGCAAGAGCCAACTTGGTTTGGGAGTTGATTCTATGTAAAGCAGTGAGGTCTGCTTTGTCATACGTGGAAATCGAATAAAGACATATAAACTCCACAGGGGATGGGGCTGTGCAGTGGGCATTGGTGTGCCTATCTCCATATCACAC
This sequence comes from Crocuta crocuta, assembly GCF_008692635.1. Lineage (NCBI taxonomy): Eukaryota > Metazoa > Chordata > Mammalia > Carnivora > Hyaenidae > Crocuta > Crocuta crocuta. The sequence goes on along the minus strand of NW_027532203.1, from coordinate 14,422,814 downwards.
GCTACATTGTTTAGTACATAATGTCTCAGAAGATATCGTTGCATTCGTTGAATCTAAGAGGTTATGGAACTATTAATATGTTAATCCATTACCAAAGCTAGTAGGATTCTGGCATGTAAAATGGCCCCTCAGATCCAACCTTTCCTGAATTTGCTAAATTTCCTAAACCATCTTTTCCTTTTTTTTCACTTCTGGTATGCGGTCATGTGAAAGTAGTTTAACATCATAATATCTAAAATGTAGAATAAGAGGTGCGCCTGGATGGTTCAGACAGTTAAGCGTCTGACTCTTGGTTTCAGCTCAGGTCATGATCATGAGATCCTGGTTCCTGGGTTCAAGCTCTGCATTGGGCTCTGCCCTGATAGTGCAGAGCCTGCTTGAGATTCTCTCTTCCCTCCCTCCTCCCCGCTCCTCCCCCTGCATGTACTCTCTCTCAAAATAAAGAAATAAACTTTTAAAAAATGTAAAATAAGAGAGTGGACTTAAATAAGAGCAAACAACACTTATTTAAATCCATTCACTCACGGGGCGCCTGGGTGGCTTAGTCGGTTAAGCGTCCGACTTCGGCTCAGGTCATGATCTCGAGGTTCGTGGGTTCGAGCCCCGCGTCGGGCTTTGTGCTGACTGCCAGCTCAGAGCCTGGAGCCTGTTTCAGTCTGTGACTCCCTCTCTCTCTGACCCTCCCCTGCTCATGCTGTCTGTCTCTCTCTCTTCTAGAAATAAATAAAACATTAAAAAAATAAAATCCATTCACTCGGTGGGAGGATGGTTGAGATAGGTGATGGGAATTAAAAAGCACACTTTGCGTGATGAGCAGAGTAATGAATGGACTTGTTGAATCACTATATTGTACACCTGAGACCAATATAACACTGCATGTTAACTATACTGTTATTAAAATGTAAGAAACCTACAAAAATAAATAAACTCATACTTGCAATTTAAAAAACCCATTTACACATTACTATTGTCATTTAAAATTTACATTCTTTAGGGCACCTGGGTGGCTCAGTCGGTTAAGCGTCTGACTTCGGCTTAGGTCATGATCTCATGGTTTGTGAGTTTAAGCCCCATATTGGGCTCAGTGCTGACAACATGGAGCCTGCTTGGAATTCTCTCTCTCTCTCTCTCTCTCTCTCACCCTCCCCCACTTGCTCACACACTCTTTCTCTCAAAATAAATAATTTTAAAAAAATAATACAATTTACTTTTCTGAGTCTTAACAGGAGCTATTAAAAATACAGCAGTCCCAAATGCTTGGAGCACCTGGGTGGCTCAGTCAGTTAAGCATCAGACTTCGGCTCAGGTCATGATCTCATGGTTCGTGGGTTGGAGCCCCACATTGGGCTCTGTGCTGACAGCTCAGAGCCTGGAGCCTGCTTCAGATTCTGTGTCTCCCTCTCTCTCTGCCCCTCCCCAGCTCATGCTTTGTCTCTCTCTGTCTCAAAAATAAAATAAAACGTTAAAAATTTTTTTTAGAAAAATACAGCAGTCCCCCTTTATCTGCGGGTTTTCTTTCCTTGGTTTTCACCCCAACAACAGCCAAATAGAGGCAGATGGTCCTACTGCTGATGCAGGGTGGGAAGGTCAGTGGTCGCCTACCACTACATCACAATACTGTGTCCCTCACCCGACTTCTCATCGCAGAGGCATTTTGTCATCTCACATCATCACAAGTAGGGTGACTACAGTGCAACTGAGAGAGATTTTCATAACTTTTACTACATTACATTACTTTATAAAGGCTCTTTTGTATTACTAGTTATTGTTAATCTCTTACTGGGCCTACTTTATAAATGAGACATTCTCCGAGGTATGTATGTATAGAAAAAACATACAGGGTTCAGTACCATCTGTGCTTTCAGGCATTCACTGGGAGTCTTGGGAACCTGTTCCCTGATGTTAAGGGGGGAACTGTATGGAAACCTTCTGTACCCCTCTCCCTACTCCACCACCTATGGAAACATTTTTTTTCTTGGGCTTTCAAACAGATCCAAGGAAATAAAACAGAGGCTCATACTTGTTTTCTCCACACTTAAATTTTTTTATTTACAAGTAGTTTTAGCCTGATTCCACAGAAGCCAAATATTAATTAATGTGGAAGTAAGAGAGAGAGATTGGACACAGAGGTGACACGTTCACTCACGTCTGCAAAAGAGTCACATCCGAGGGGACTTATAAACATTAAATATATCCATGGGCTGCATAATTCAGAAAGCTACGATATAAGTATTAAATTTGATCTGACCTCCTTAACAAACATAGTACCGATCACAATACTGACCTAGCTTTAGTTTTTAAAAGTATTTTTAGGGGGTGCCTGGGTGGCTCAGTCGGTTAAGTGGCTTCAGCTCAGGTCATGATCTCATGGTTCATGAGTTCAAGCCCCGCATCGAGCTCTGTGCTGGCAGCTCAGAGCCTGGAGCCTGCTTCAGATTCTGTGTCTCCCTGTCTCTCTGCCCCTCTCCTGCTCACACTCTGTCTCTCTCTCTCCCTCAAAATAAATAAACATTAAAAAGATTTTTTTTTAGGTTTTTTTAAACTCCTTATTTGACCTCACTTAGAAACCCACAGACCACAGACCCGTTTTCTTCCACTGGAACATCCCGCTCTCTTGTTCTCTGTAGCAGGCATGCTGTAGTGCCAACCAGCTGAGTCTTGTGGCATGAAACTGAGGGGAGCAGCCCACATCTCTGCAAGACCCTGAAACCCAGAGGCTGCTGGGCTCTTCCACCCTCCACCCCAACTCTCCTTCCTCTACAGTCTGGTTCCCCCTCTCTCCCTGAGTCCCCCACCCCCCAGCCCCTTTCTTCAAAATGAAACCCTCTAGGCTGCTGGCGTTTCCCTACCAGTGGGTTGGCAGGCTGCAGAAGGTGAATGCTGGGCTGTCCCTGCTGATGGCAGAGGCAGAGGTATGTTCACTGCTGAAACTCCGAGCTCATTTTTCCATAGAAACCGTAGAACTGTGGTGTACTGTTAGGAAGGTTCTAGAGTACATGTAGAGCTCCAGATGAGGTAAATGAGTCAAATGGACTTCTGTGAGTTCTCCTGGGCACCTATATACTCCTTTTAGGTTATTTCCTTAAGAAAATGGCTCTGAGTTCCAAACACTTGACCATAAATCATCTTTGTGTAGAGGGAACCCCAGGGGCAGAGGCCTAAATTGTTTGCTATGAATCCAGACTGGTGTGGGCCCCTTTGATGGGGGTTAGCCCACTCTACCCCACTCCAGACCCAAGACTTCTGAGCTGTTAGAGAAACCGGGAGCCCGCTTAGAGTGAGCACCCAAAAGGGAAATAACATACCTGAGTGCAGAGAGGGTGTGTATAAACTTGGTACAAGACCATGGCTAATGCAAGGAAGGCAGGAGGCCCAGGGGTGGTAAGGGTGAAGGTTTCCAGAAGGTCCTCTGGCCAAGCCCCTACAGATATTAAGAGTGGTGTACTGAGAAGGTAGTCTCTGCAGACAAGTGCCAGAGTTGTTGGCTGGAGGGTTGTAATAAAAAGCAAGTAGAACAAAGAACTAAATCTTTAGAGTTCTGTGTGAAATGGAGTCTGGGAGTAGAGTTATTTTGTAGCCTGGCAATAGAGTACATCACATTTGTGTGTGTGTGTATGTGTGTGTGTGTGTGGCATTCCACTGTTCAGCCAGAACAAAATAAACGTGTAGCTATAGCCAAGGCCACACCAACCCAGTGAAGACAGGAAGTGTGGTAGTAGCAGCAGGGAAAGCAGGTACCCTTTTAAAACGATGAATGAACTGGAAGCCACCATCAAACAGGAGAAAAAGGCTCATGGCCATTTATGAATCTGTGTGGGGTCCCCTAGGATCAGAAGAAAGAGATTCAGGGGCATTGGAATCCAGAGACTGAGATGGAAGGGTCTGATCTAGATTTAGCAAATAATTGCTATTCTTGTCACTCTTTTGATTGTGCTCGGGGGAAACCTGGCTGCTTTTATATATCCTTTGGTGTTTAGTATGATGTCGTGCATGATAAAGTAGCCCTCAATAAGTGTTGCTGACAGCCTACACAAATAAAACTAAAATAGAATAAAGCTAAACAAATATATTGAGATTCAGACAGAAGGTGAAAAGTGTCATGTGCTCCAATACTGAAGATACAACTTCCAGACACTAAAATCAGGTCTGGAAGCTGATTTTAGTTTTTGGTTATAACTGTTGAGCGTGTCCTTCCAGGAACTCAATTATGAGGAGAAACCAGCCTTTACTGTGATAGTTTAAAGTTTGTTTTATGGTCTTTAGAAGCGCTCTTCTAGGGCTTTGGGCCTTTTCTCTAACTGGGGATGGGTTGTATAATATTATTGAGGGTGAGTCGGCAAAATCTCAATGATGATAATAGCAGTGGTGGTCGTGGTGAGGAGGAAGGAGTTTTTGATGAGAGGCATAACACGTATTTGGATTCCTGCGGCTAGAAGGAGCTCTCCCAGGCGTTGGGACTGCAGTATGATTACAGACAGAAACTGGCCCTTCTATCAAAAAATGCTGCCTATGTGTAACGTTTTGGCACATGAGTTGAGTGTGGGGACAGAAGGCTGCCTTGCTCTGTTCTATGCAATAGATGAAACGTATGCTAAAATGTAAACTATTTCATAAATGATCTTACTCATGAAAAGCACGGTTAATCTTCTTTTGATTTAACAAGCATTTATTGAACTCTTACTATGTGCCAGGATTCAACCCCCTGGAGGTACTTAAGATGGCTTCAAGTTTCTGTGTTTTTATGACTATAATCCCTCAAGACCAGGGATTTAGACTATTTCATTCATTCTTTTATTCCTTTATGTCTCTTTCCTGGGATTTTTCAATGCTGCAGTGAAAGCTGTAGGTCTCTTTATTTTTAAAATTTTTTAATGTTTAATTTTGAGAGCAAAAGAGATACAGAGTGCAAGCAGGAGAGGAGCAGAGAGAGGGAGACACAGAATCTGAAGCAGGCTCCAAGCTCTGAGCTATCAGCACAGAGCCCAACGTGGGGCTCGAACTGACAAACCATGAGATCATGACCCAAGCCAAAGTTGGATGCCTAACTGACCGAGCCACCCAGGAGTCCCTGGTCTCTTTCTTTTTAGATTCCAGAACTGCTGGCTGACATGTCCCTTGCCACTTGGAATGAGCCCTAACTACAGGTAGAAACCAAGTAGAGAGGGAGAGCAATGAAGAGAGAAGAGAGATAGGGGAGGACACAGAGCAAGTCCTGATGATTTTAAATTTAGTTGTGAAGTCTTTGCTACCTCTTCCTTTCCATCATCTGGTTTCATGAACCATGAAGTCACCTAAGGTAATTTGACATGGCTTTCCATGATTTCCAGGATTACACAATATGCAATACTGAATCCAGCGTTTTCCTCTCCCAAAGCTACACCTCTTCCTGTATCCTGGTTAATGGTTCCATTTACAATCTCATCCCCTCAGTTCAGAAATCTGGGAGTCATTCTAGAATCTTCCCTTTCCATCACTCCTGACAGTCAGTGATAATCATCAAGTCCTAACAGTGTGGCTTCTAAATATCCCTTGAACCTATCTCCTTCTCCCCAGTCCAATGGTCACCACTTTAGGATAAGACCTCATGAACTCTTGCCTACGGCTTTGCAATGGCCTTCTATCTGGGCTCTTTTAGTCTCATCCTTGTTAAATCTAATTTCCACATGGCAGCTACAGTAAGGTGCAAATCTAGTTTTGTCACTACTGTGCCCCAATTTCCCATGACCCAGTCCTTACCTCTCCAATTTCTCCTCATTTTATACTGTGTTGATCAACAAAAAGTTGATTTCACACACAAACCAAGTTCAGGCTCTCATGTTACTAGCTATAAGGGCTGTGATAGTGAGGAGGAGAGACGGTCCATTTCCATTGACTTAATCTTTAGCAATTTTTAATACTTCATTTCCTACAAGATGAAGCCTAAGGATTGTAGGTTGTCATTTAATGACTTCTAATCTTCTCAAGCTCCCCCCTCCCCAACTAAAACTCTGTAAGAATCATTGCTTCAGCAGACTGTTCTATAATACAGTTACCCACCAGTACCTTCCCCCTCTGGTTGTTTGTTTATGCGGAGCTTTGTGTCTGAAGAGCTCTTCCGTCCATTCACTTGTACCCAGCCTCAAGGCATTCCACTCCACACTGATTTCTTGCTCTTCCAGCATCTAAGTTCTTATTGTTTGCACAGTTCTTTTTATCACGTATTATATACTGCTTTACATTGACATTTGACTTTTCATGAATATGTCCTACCTCTGCCACAAGTTTCCAAGCTCTGTGAGGATAAGAACCATGTCTTAAGCCTCTGAGTGTGCCTAGCACATTGTTTGTATATGGTGGGTACTCGGTAGATGTCTGTAGATTTTCTTCTACTGGATCAATTCTTTTGAGTCATGGCAGCCCCACACTTTGGTGAATTTTTAATAAATGGGTCCATAAAAGATAAAGGGTTAGTGTCTAAAATATATAAAGAACTTATACAACTCAACATCCAAAAACCAAACAATCTAATTAAAAAATGGTCAGAAAGCATGAAAAGACATTTGTGCAAAGAAGAAATACAGACATTCAACAGACATGAAAAGATGCTCAACATCACTCATCATCAGGGAAATGCAAATCAAAATTACAATGAGATATCACCTCACGCCTGTGTGAATCACTAACATAAAAAACATAAGAAACAACTGGTTTTGGCAAGGATATAGAGGAAAAGAAACCCTCTTGCACTGTTGGTGGGAATGCAAATTGGTACAGCCACTGTGGAAAACAGTACGGAGGTTCATCAGAAACTTAAAAATCTAATTATATGACTCAGTAATCACACTACTGGGTATTTACCTCCAAAATACAAAAACATTAATTCAAAGAGATACATGCATCCCTGTGTGTGTGTGTGTGTGTATAAACATTTGCAATGACATCGATGGAACCATAGAGTATAAGCCTAAGTGAAATAAGTCAGAGAAAGAAAGACAAATACCATATGATTTCACTCATATGTGGAATTTAAGAAATAAAGCAAAGAAATGAAAAAAAGAGAGAGAGAAAAACCAAGAAATAGGCTCAACTATAGAGAACAAACTGATGTTTGCCAGAGGTGAGGTGGATGGATCAAATAGGTGATGAAGTTTAAGAAGTGCACTTGTGATGAGCACTGGGTGATGTGTGAATTACTATGTTGTATACCTGAGTTAATACAACACTGTATGCTAACTATACTGGAGTTAAACTAAACTAAACTAAAATAAATGGGTCCATAAAAGACAAGGTCAGTAAATTTTAACTTCCAAAGTCAAGAGTTATACAAGGTCAAAATCTTCAATTCCCACAAAGAGGAAAATCACTTTTGTGAGGTGCCTAGCAACAGTTCTACTGAGCAAGTCCCAGGAGTCTGTAACTTTTGTGTCAATGAAAATTATAATTACTGAGTACAATTACAATGCCATGGAAATCATGAATATTATAATTCATGCATCTGTAAAATTATCATTTCAGGGCTCATGAAAGATACAAGCTCAAGACAAAAGAGAACAAGGAAACCTTGGAACCAGATTTCTGGTCACAATAAAGAAATTACTTTAAGACAGTCTGGGACTATAATTTTTAATTCTAATTTAATATATTCCTATTTATTTCTGAGTGTTTCACAAATTGGACCTCGTAACATAGAAACTCTTCTGGTTTTTTAATCTATTTTATTTTCCTGCTCTCAAGATATTCTTATTTGCTTTCAAAATCTCTTATGATTATGATTATGATAATAATTTTTGTCAACCTTTGATCATCTTGATATATAAGGCATTTTCTCTAAAGGTCTTAAACATAGGTTACATTTCATTTATCCTCCCATAGAATTTAACATTCTTTCCATTGTAAGTGACATTTTGTACTTCCTTGGCTTATTCAAATAAAAAAAAAGAGTTTATTGACTCATCTAAGTTGAGAGTGTAGGTTAGATCAAGCTTCAGGCACAGCTGGAGTGGAAGCCAAAAAGGTGTCATAAATATCTGGTTTCTCACCATCTTTCTTTTCTGCCCCTAGTCCTACACTAGTAGCAAAATGGCAGCAACAGCTTCAGGCTCTGTCTCCTCATGTTTCAAGACCATGGAAAAGAGTGATACTCTCTTTCCTAGAAGTACCAACAAATGGATCTCACTAACTCCCTGTGGTTACATGCCCACTTCTAAACCAGTCACCATGGCTATGATTTACTTACAGCTGGTGGGGGCATGGTAGTTACCCCTGACCTCAAGGGTGTAAACTGCTCCACCAGCTCCACCAAAGTTTATGGACTAATAGTATAGGTGAAGTGGCATTGACCTTCCAGAAATCCACTTACTGAATCCTTAGGAGCATCAACCTTGTTGACCAGGTCCTCTTTTAATGCTATTTTCTTGTCTTTTTTGATGCTGCAGGTTCTTGGTCCCTTTTTTATCTGGTCATTGAATGTTCAAGTCTCTCAACGGTATGTCCTAGACACTCTTCTTACTGGCCTCTATTCTAGGTGATTTCATTTATACACAAGGCTTCAACAATCACCTAAAAAACCAAAGCTTTGAAATTCTTCTGCAACACAGAGGAAACTCTGCACTTCTGTCTCCAACTACCCACTGACCTTTCTGTTTGGTTCTCTTAAAGTCACTTCAAACTCAACATGTTCAAAACCACATCCCTTGTCCCCTGAACAAACCTGGTCTGAGCTGTGCTTTTTGCTGTGGTGAACTGAACCACTATCTATCCAGTTCAGCATGTTGGAAACTTATATGTCATCTTAAAAAAACATATATATATATACACACATATATATATAAAGTTTATTTATTTATTTTGAGAGAGAGAGAGGAGAGAGAGGGAAAGGGAGAGGGAGAATGAACAGGGAGGAGGCAGAGAGAGAAAGGGGGAGAGAGAATCCCAAGTAGGCTCCACACTGTCAGTGCAGAGCCTGATGTGGGAGACTCACAAACTGCAAGATCATGACCTAAGCTGAAATTAAGAGTCAGACTGATTGAGTCACCTAGGCTCCCCTATGTACCATCTTTAACATGACCTTGACACTTACTCCCTATTGCTTAATGTATCTATTACTAAGTCCTACAAAGTTTACTTCTTCAATATCTCTCAAGCATTTCCATTCCTCTCTACCTTTAGAGCTACCTTCTTAGTCCAAGCCATTATGTTCAATCACCGAACTACCACACAAGGTCTCAAATAATTTTCAATGTTTTTCTGCCTTCTTTCAACCCATTTTTAATTTTTTAGTTAGAATGATTTTTTTCAAAATGCAAATTCAATGACTTTCCATTGGTCTTAAGATACAGAACCAAATCCCTGCCGTGTCTACAAAACTTTGCTGATACGGCTCCTTCCTTGCATAACTATAACTCTCCATTATTCCCTTTATATTCACCATTGTGGCCTTCTTTCACTTTCTTGAATACCCTGGTAGACAAAATAATGGGTACCCCAAAGACGTCCATGTCCTAATCACCAAAATGTCTGAATATTACCTTACATGGCAAAATTGACTTTTTAGATGTGATTAAGTTAGGGATCTTGAAATGGGGAGATTTTTCTGGATTGACCAGTTAGTCCCAATATAATCACCATGAAAGGTGAAGAAGCAGGGATGATGATGGAAGGAGAGGTCAAAATTCAAGGAGCAGATGGCAAGTCAAGGAATGCAGGCAGCCTGTAGCAGCTGGAAAATGAAAGATCCTCCTTTAGAGCTTTCCAAAGAAATACAATGCAGCGCTACGAAAACATCAGTTTTAGGACTTCAGAACTGTAACATAATAAATTCATTTTATTTTAATTCACATTTGTGATAATTTGTTATAGCACCAACAACAAAATAATACACATACCATTGAGCTGAATCTTAATTAATTCTAATGAATTAATTTATGTTTAAGAAGTAATAAAGTTAGCAGAAAACTTATATTTGAAAACACTTGGGCATGTGAATTTACTTTATCAAATGTAAGTCCATGAAATTTAAATACAGATTAAATACTTCTGATGAAAATTTAGTTTCTGAATAGAGATGTGCTTTAATTATAAATTACACACTGGATTTCAAAGACTTAGTAGAAAAAAGTGTAAAATATATCAGCAGTAATTTACGAATGTTGATTACAGTTGGGGCTCCTGGGTGGCTCAGTCATTTGAGCATCAGATTCTAGATTTTGGCTCAGGTCAACTGGCTGAAGTTGTGGGATCAAGCCCAGCGACGGGCTCTGTGCTGAGAGTGGAGCCTTCTTAAGATTCTCTCTCTCTCCGGGTGCCTGGGTGGCTTAGTCGGTTGAGCATCCGACTTCAGCTCAGGTCATGATCTCGTGGTTCGTGGGTTCGAGCCCCGCGTCGGGCTCTGTGCTGACAGCTAGCTAGCTCAGAGCCTGGAGCCTGCTTCAGAGTCTGTGTCTCCCTCTCTCTCTGACCCTCCCCTGCTCATGCTGTCTCTATCTCTCTCTCAAAAATAAATAAAATTTAAAAAAAAAAAAAACAAAGTTTGAGGGGCCCAATGATACAACCAGTAAGTTTAATGAGGTCCCAGCATGTTTCTATCTCCTGGAAGTGGTGATGTCCACAGTCTGGAGTCTGGTAAATGTACTAGTTGTGTCTAAGCAATGGCAAACGAAACCTTATTTGGTGATGGGGTTGAGTGTGTGCCGATAGTGGCAGAGTAGATTTTGCTGCACTTGGCAGGAAGCTGGCTTCTAGGTGGTCTCTTGAGAAGAAGGTGAGAGCCAGCAGTGCCTGAAACTGCCCTGGCACTCATTTATGAGAATAAACCTGCTACCTGTCAACAACGCTCCCTTCTCTACAATGCCCATGTTTCCTTTTTGAAAAAAAAAATATTTTTTAAATGTTCATTTAATTTTGAGAGAGAGACAGAGTGTGAGCAGGGGCAGGGCAGAGAGAGAGGGAGACACAGAATCCAAAGCAGAGTCCAGGCTCTGAGCTGTCAGCACAGAGCTAGACATGGGGCTCTAAACTCAAGAACTGCGAGATCATGACTTCATCCGAAGTTGTATGTTTAACCAACTGAGCCACACAGGCACTCTGCGCATGTTTCCATTTTCCCAAAAAGATCATCCTTGTCATTTTGCTCCGGTTTCATCCAGCCTAATCAGACAGGGCGTCATACCCAACCCCCTGCATCCAACCGGGGCTGCTTATTGTGTGGACAGGATGCTTCTGCTTACCAACATAGACTCTTCAATGGAGATGGGGCAGTTTGGGTAAGGTGACAGATGGATCACCCCCAAAGTTGATTTTTTTGGAGGGAAATCAACGGTGTTGATAAGAGCTCCACATTTGGGGTCACAAATCTCTGTCCTTTCAGCCCTAAACACCTCTTTTCAACTTACAAAATGGCATCCCCCCAGATAGCTTACCTCTTGTCCCTGATTGAACTCTCTCCTCTGTTTCAGAAGAAATGCATATAGACACAGGCAAAACCGTGACTTCATGTCTTTATGATTAAAGTCCCTTGAGTGTTTACTCTGCCCATCTGACTAGGAATGCTGTAAGATCGGAGTCTGCGTCCTGGGGAGGCTCATGGCAGGGGGGGTTCCTTTGCTGGCCCAGCCCTGCTGCTCTGCCCATCTCCTGGCGTTTTTCACAAATCTCACACAAGCCAAATCCAGCAGCTTATTTTCATTCATTCCATCTTTACACCTCCTTTAGTGCAATGACCTACTTAAGTTCAAGGGAAATACAAACCCCCAAGGAAATTTGCTGACAGCTGGTTCCTGGGTAGAAGTAGGCTGGGCATGTGTCTGAGAGAAGCTTATGAGCTCTAAGAATCATTCTGGCTGGAGAAGGCAGTGGAAAGAAGGGCTTGAAGGTTTGCAACGAAGTGTCCATCGACAAGCGTCCCTAGGTAAGTGATTAGAGACAGATGATGGCAGGGAGGGTTGGGACATAGTTTCTCAAGGGCAGGTCTAAACTGGAATTTCTATGTTCCCTTTAGCCCTCCTCCCTCAGTGCCAGCTTCAGAGCTCTGCTCCTAAGGTCACGGGTCTAAAGAATATCAGGGTCGAGAGGCAGCAGACAATGGCTACCCATGATTCGAAATAAGACACACTTTTGGCAGGCAGTACATGACAGCGCAGTTTGGAAGATAATTTAAGGATGAAAGATGACAGGTGGAAACAGCTTTTGACCAAGAGCCTGGACATTTGAATTTTTATCCTGAATTTGCCAGGAACTGGTTGTGTGCCTTGAGAGAGTTATTTTGACCCTGCTCGGCTTTACTTTTCTCATTTATAAAATACATGGTCTACACGAGACGATGGCTAAGATGCCTTACAGCTATTCAATTCCTTGAAACCCATGAAGTAATGAACTTATCGGCTAAGCTAGCTGATAATCACTATGATTTACTATAGTTGTTAGCAAGTAATCAGACTGATTTATGTTTTTATCTTTTTCCCTTTTAAAATCTTAAAAATTTTTTAAATTTAATTTAAAAATTTTCCTTTTCTGTTTTTTGACGGAGGTATTTTTGTAGGATGACCAAAAGGTTAGAGCACAGAAAAGATCAGAGATTCAAATAAACTCCCAAACAGGCAGCTGGCCTCTCAATCTGCCGTGGACTGTAGAATCCTTTTGGCGCCCTCTGATATGAGTCACAGGCTTCACAATCCCAGGCATACAATCCCACGAGCTGATCCTTATCTCTTTGTCTGGTATGTGGGAGGGCCATCCACCTCCATGGCTAATGGACCAGAAGCTCCTGGCTGAGGCCTAATGCACACTTTGCCTGCTGTCTTCATTCAACAGTAATGGTGTGAATGCAGAGGACACTGATGATGATTGGGGCCAAATTCCACAGAAGATCATCTGCTATTTATTAGAGGAACTATCAAAACTAGGTAGAGCAAATAAAATAAACTAGGTCAGTTTATAAGCTTAAGCTTGTAGTGTTATAGGATTCTAGAGTTAAAAGAGCCTAGAATTGTCTGATCTAACACTTTAGAGATGAAGCGCAGATGAAATGACTTGCCCAAGGTTACCAGTTAATTAGTGCAAAATCAGGACCGGAAAACACCACCAGATTCTCAGGTCTGTGGTCTTTCTCCTGTGCTCCATCGCTTATGTAAGAGCCTGACTACATTTTCTAACAGTTATTTAATTTTAAATACACAATGCATGCACTATAAAATGTAAGCCACAAAGGGTTTACAGTAAAAAATTAGCTTCCTGTCCATTACTGTCTCCAATTTGTCTCCTCACTCTTTGATCAATCTGGACCTTATTTCAGTATAAGGTCCAGATTTCAGTATAAGATATGATGTAGAGATCCAACTCTATTTTCTTAAAAATTTTTTTTAAACATGTATTCATTTTTGAGAGACAGAGAGAGACAGAATGCGAGTGGGGGAGGGGCAGAGAGAGACAGGGAGACACAGAATCCAAAGCAGGCTCCAGGCTCCGAGCTGTCAGCACCAAACCCAATGCGGGGCTCGAACTCACAAACGGTGAGATCATGACCTTAAGTACCTGAGCCACCCAGGCGCCCCTCTTTTCTTTTAGATGACTCTTCAGGTATCTTATTAGCTGATAAGATGTGTTTCCTTTATTTGTGCTGCTCTTTTGGAATTTTTGTGTTTTGTTTTTTCTCCTATGTGAACTTGGCAATCAGCTTGCCCTTTAAAAAGCATTGTTTTTAAAAATGGGATTGTGTTAACTTGATTGATTAATTTAGGGAGACTTGATGGTGTTATGATATCTACTATAGAACTTCTGGATATACTTTCTTCCCTGATAAAAAGAAATGTGGTAGGAGATACTATCCTTTCTGCTGTGTGGTTGTCAGACCTTCAAACAACGTACCTTACCTCACACCTTATACTAAAATATGTGCCAGTTACATTGTCCTTGCTGTTTCTTGAACTCAACAGATAGGTTCTCTGTTCAGAACACTCCCGAGTGATCGGTTCCCTGTTCTCCGGGGTCCCAGATATCTGCATGTGCTCCCTCACGCCCTCAAAGTATTTGCACCAAGGTTCCCATTTCATCATGATGAGCCCACCCTCAACGCTCTGTTGAAAATCACCATTGCCTCCACGCCCAGCTTTCCTAATTGTCCTCACCTGTTCTGCGTTCTTTTCCATACCACCTACTGCCTTCTAACGTACTAGGTAATTAATCATTACACTTGTTTTCATTGTTTGCCTCCACCACTAAAATGTAAACCTCAAAAGGGCAGAGATTTTTGCCTACTTTATTCACTGCTATATCTCAAGTGTCTAGAACTGTGCCTAGCATATAATAAGTGTCCAATAATTATTTGTTTAGTTGTATTAAAATAAAGATAGTCTTTAGCTAGTAAGAGACTTTATTAAGAGTAGGTATTACATTTTTATCAAATACCAAGTACACTTCCAGCATCCCTAGAAATAATCATGACCACTTTCTCCTTTCATTCCCAGACATGGTAAATGATATGTTAAATTTCCTAATGGTGAAAATATCCTTGCGTTTCTAGAACAAACCCCACTGAATCATGGTATGTTACTTTTTTTTCTGGGTTGCCCGATTCTGTTTGCTATTTTATTTATTATATTTAGGAGTTTGAATTGATACTAAAAGGGAGATTAGTGTGAAGTATTGTCATGACATCCTTGTTTGGCTTTGTTACCACAGTATGCTAGTTTCAGTAAATAATTTAGACTACCCTCACCCACTTTTAAAAAATGTTTATTTATTCTTGAGAGAGAGAGAGAGAGAGGGCACACATGTACGCTTATGGGGGAAGGGAAGAGAGAAAGGGAGACAGAGGATCCGAAGCAGGCTCAGTACTGATAGCAGAGACACCTGTGGCGGGGCTTAAACCCATGAACTGTGAGATCATAAGCTGAGCTGAAGCCCACCCACTTTTTTTTCTTTTTTTAATGCTCTAGAATAGTCTAAGTAGCATTGACTTTATTCTTCCTTTGAAGTATAGTTACTCACGCATTCCCATGACTGCAGTCTCTGGGTCCTTAAACTTTCTATTTTGTTATGCTTAGTATTTTATAAATATAGCTATCTTGTTTTTTATTTACACATTCAACATTAACCTAGAGTTAATTATCTCAGGAAATTATCAAGAACAAGTCATCTCATCTCATACATTCTTTTTAACCAAGTTTAAATTAACTTGAGAGTTCAGGTAATATTGGTGTAACTTCCCTCCCTCCTTCCCACCCTTCCTTCCTTCTTTTTTTTTTTTGAAATAATCAAGTCTTTGCTCCATTTTAGATTTATGTTTTGTTTAAGCACATTAAAACAAAAAAGAAGCCCAACTCCTAAACTATGTATTTTCCTTCTTGAATGCTCATACAATTCTAAAGCTATGAATTCTTGTCTTCTAGATGTTAAAACAGAAGCCCAGGAAGTTCAAATGCCCTGCCCACTTTCATTCTTACAGGATGGTCAGCAATAGGTCCCAGATCTCAGGTGCCCTTTGTGTTATCCCAGAGCTTCCCTTGTGGGGTGTGTGTGTGTGTGTGTGTGTGTGTGTGTGTGTGTGTGTGTAATATTGAAAATTAATAAGTTTGTATGCCTTTTCTCCTGTTAATATGCCCATTGTCGGTTGATTTCACAGACTCAGCTATGGAACCTAGGAGGGTAGAGGGGAAAGTTTTTCCTCCTAGACATTACATTGGAGGGGAGGAGGGACGGGGGACAGGAGAACCATGTGGAAGGCTATTCAGATAGTAGATTATTCAGACTCGAATGTTAGGAGACTGACTGGGAGAAGATGGACAGAAACATAATGAAAATTGATGGACATAAAAAGTCTGGAGAGGAAAATTAATGTGTTTTTTAAGAAAACATTCATTTTTTAAAAATTATTCTCGAGAGAGAAAGAGACAGAGCATGAGCAGGAGAGGGGAAGAGCAAGAGAGAGCCACAGAATCTGAAGCAGGCTCCAGGCTCTGAGCTGTCAGCACAGAGTCTGACACGGGTCTTGACCTCACAAGCCATGAGATCATGACCTGAGCCAAAGTCAGATGCTTAACCGACTGAGCCCCCCAGGTGACCCAAGAAAACATTTATTTTAAGGTAATGGCGCAATTCATGCAAAAATATCTCCTAAGCAGACATTAGAAGACATAATTGAGGATATAGGAGTCCACAGCCCAGAAGGGATAGGCAAAATATTGGCAGTGACTAGTTTTGGGGGGGAAGAGGTGGCAACAGAAAAGCAGTAGACTGAGGACCAAGGTCAGTACATGACGTCTCTTCTCTTTCCCGGATTTCTGATTACTTTTCTCTAAAGAAGCCCCATTTCCCACCAATATTGTAATTGAGAAAAATGGAGAAAAGTGCTGTTCCCAGATATTATGACTCCTTTGGTATCCTGGACCCTTAAATGGCTATTTATTGAATTGATTAGCCAGATATTACTGGAAAGGTTGACTCCCATTTGAAGACTAACCGCTGAAAATCTACCTGATCATCTTCATGTTTCTTGGTACTTTGTTGCTCTGCCAGGCTAGACAGCAAGTATATTTGAGCACAAACAGAAAAACAGAACATTGAATAGCAACCCCCCCCACCAAATCATGCCCACCTAGGGTTCCACACACCATTGCATAGGTGTTTTCCTAGATCATATTTTTATTGAATCTTGATACTGCCTTCCCTGATGTGGGTTTCTCTTCCATGTACCATGTTTGCTATATAATTCTAGAGTCTCTGCAAATTGAAAACTTAATTTGGATACATAGCAGTGCAACAAAGAAGGAGATAGTGTTGAGGAAAATAAACAGATTCATTTGGTTTAAAAAAAGAGAAGGCCAGGAGCACCCGGGGGCTCAGCTGGTTAAACCTCCTACTCTTGATTTCAACTCAGGTCATGGTCTCATGTTTCGTGAGTTCAAGCCCCATGTCAGGTGCACTGATGATGCAGAGCCTGCTTGGGATTCTCTCTCTCTCCCTCTCTGTTCCTCCCCTGCTCGCTTGCTTTTTCTCTCAAAATAAATAAATGAACTTAAAAAAATTAAAAAAAGAGAAAGGCCATTAAAATGTTTTTTAGACAAGAATGTGTATGTATTCCCTTTTTTCTTTTCTTTTTTACATTAGTGTCCTAGTAGTCAGAAGCTCTGTTGAGTCCTTGGAGTTCATTCTGTATCATAGCACACAGACTGCCTTAGAATTCTCTCCAGTGGCTGTATAGTATTCTCTTATAATGGCAATAGCTTACTCAGCATTTCAGTTTTTTCCTTTAAAATTTTTCTATGAGAAATAATACTGTGGTGAACAACCTTGTGCATAGATTACTTTGCACGTATGTGACAAGTCCAGCTGGAGAGTGAATACGTTCTTGGAAGTAGAATTGTAGGGTCCAGGGATGTATGTATGCAGTGGTAGTTTTTCTCGTTGTTGTAAACCAGCCTCCATAGAGAATATACCCCATTGAACCCTTCCTCCCGCAAACAGTGTACAGGATTGCTCTTGTGTTCTTAAACTTATGTTTTTTGTCCTTCCAATTACAGCTTCTTATACTTTTTACAGTGTGGCTGGATATCTTTTCAGAGGTTCAAGAGACATTTGTATCCAGTTTTTAAAATCAGCATTCTTTTTTTTTTTTTTAAACTTTTCTTTTTAATATTTTTTATTTATTTCTAGGAGAGAGAGAGAGAGACAGAGTGAGCAGGGGAGGGCCAGAGAGAGAGGGAGTCACAGACCGAAACAGGCTCCAGGCTCTCAGCTGGCAGTCAGCACAGAGCCCGACGGGGGGCTTGAACCCACGAACCGCTAGATCATGATCCAAGCGAAAGTCGGACGCTTAACCAACTAAGCCACCCAGGCACCCCAAAATCAGCATTCTTAATATCCTCTGGACTTTGTGAATCCTAAGAAGGATCCAGTTTGTCCTTGCAGCTGCTGAGTTACTACAAAAGGGCAGAACCTTGGCTTTCCTTCCCCTCAGTGATATTTACCTGACTGACTGGCTCTTCCTCTGGCTTTGTGAGAGTTCTCTCTGAACTTGGTATCGGCCCTTTCTGGCCCCTTTGCCACGCTCTGCCCGATTCTGGCCACCAGCCTCCGCTGCACTGACCCAGCCTCCACCTCTGACTTTCCTGGGTGTCTAGCATCTTCCAGGCCCACGTAGAGTTCCTAGCCTGCTGCTGGTCACCTAATCTCAATACCATCAGTGTCATTTAGCCACCTGTAATGATGACATCTACACCCTCTTTGAGAGTGTACTATAGACCTAACATGGTTGTCTTAGTTGGGCTGCCATAACAGAATACCATAGAATGGGGGTCTTATAAACAAGAGAAACATTTCTTACACTTCTGGTGGCTGGAAAATCCAAGATCAAGGCACAGGCAAATTTGGTGTCTGGTGAGGACCCTTTCCCTGCTTCATAGGGACATGTTCTGTCTGTGTCCTTATGTGGTAGAAGGGGCAAAGGAGCTCTCTGGGGTCTCTTTTATAAGGGTATGAATTCACAAGAACTCCCCTCGTGGCCTAATCACCTCCCAAAGGCCCCACTTCCAAATATCATCCCACTAGGCATTAGGATTTAACATGAATTTTGGGGAGAGACAGACTTAGTCTATAGCAACAGTGCTAAATGCTTTACAAGAACTGTCTCATGAAGCCTTTATAAGAACTTTATTCTGTAAATGAGGGACCTGAAGCTCATACGGTGAGGGCAGGAGGTGGAACTACATGTCTGTTTCATTCTAAAGTGCAAGTTGTGGGACGCCTGGGTGGCTTAGTTGGTTAAGCGTCCGACTTTCGCTTGGGTCATGATCTCGTGGTTCGTGGGTTCAAGCCCCGCGTCGGGCTCTGTGCTGACTGCCAGCTCAGAGCCTGGAGCCTGTTTCAGTCTGTGACTCCTTCTCTCTGACCCTCCCCTGCTCACGCTGTCTCTCTCTCTCTCCTAGAAATAAATAAAACATTAAAAAAAAAAATTAAAAAAAAAATAAAGTGCAAGTTGTTCGTTGTCCTAGGGGTAGTGCTAACTGAATCTTAACCTTTGGGGTTTGTTCTTTGTTGCGATCTGGGGTTTGCCACCATCTCTCTCCAGCTCATGTGAACCTATCCCTCTCTCTCTCACCTGATTAAAAGCTGTCTTCCTCTTCAAATAGGCCAGGTCTGTTTTTGGGGGGAGCAGTGGGAGAGGAGAAGCCGCTGTAGGGGTCTTTGGGCATAGGAGCTAGGCCCAGAGTGATCTGCTCCTGCAGCTCTACTATTCAGGTTTCCTCTCCCTGAAGCACATGCACGCTGGGGCAGAGGCAAAGTATGCAGGGAGGGGAGAGGGAAGATCGATGGACCCCCATGGTAGAGAGCCCGTTACTCCCACTAGGCTCGTTCGCCTTGGTGCCAGACTGGCCAAACCCACCGTTCCAGACTTCTCCCTCACTCGGGAGATTTTTCACTCAGAAGCTTCTTTGTCCTCCTTACAATCTGGCTTTTATCAGGAGACCCAGGCCATCAGATCCGTACAGAGTTGGGTCCCTTATACCACCTGGTCTCAAAAGATTCTGCAAGGGGTTCTCAGGGTCCAAGCACATCAGGTGCTATGACTTGACCATTGTTTAAGGGTCTCTGAATCTTGCAGCAGACAGAGGGTTCATTGTGTGCTGGACATCTGGAAGGCCAACAGCGTATTATGGCCGCTGCACATACATTCGTGGGTCTTAACCCTGGATCTGCCAAACCATCCCTTTACATACCTATCCTTTCATCCCAACTGTGTTCTGTGGTCTTGCCTAGAGGAAGGATGACGGACTAACCAGGCTCTTAAAGTCAAGTTCCTTTTTATCTGTTTTGTGTTCATGCCGTCATCAGAGACCACCGTCTCTGAATGGTCCAGCTGACCCCAGTGTCACTGCCTTGGACAGATGCTCCTTTGCACTCTCCTTCCAAGTAGCTTGGTCCCCACCCTTCCTTCCCAACCGCACTTCCTAGACCTTGTTACACAAGCACCTGTTTATCCCACCCCTTGTCAGCCAGCGGCCTCAGCTGCCACTCCAGCGGCCCCTCCCAACAGCCCTCTTCCTCCACCGCCATCACCCAGGCTGCTTGGACTCTGGTTCTGTTTTCTGACCGGATCCCACAGTGCTGAGCTACACCCTAGAGGTATTCATCAGCAGAAATTTTCTCTAGTTTCTCTGTCCACGGGAGGACAGAAGCAGGAATAAGAGATTAGTTATCCAGGACTGGAAGGCTTGTGGCCAGGAGCCGTACTACTCCACAGTGATTCCATTTGCTGTTTTTCCCCCCACCTCAGGTGGAAGTATCAAAACAGGGAAACTGGAGATTGAAAGAAACATCAAGGTCCTTTGATCTCGTTAGCTCTGAGCTATGGCTTTCGGCAGTCATTTAACCTACTCTGCCTGCAATCAGAGGTCAGGCAAGATAATCTCTTGAAGTCCCTCTACTCTTAGAGGGAGGCAGGTTTATTCTTAAGGAAAGTATCCAACACACACACACACACACACACACACACACACACACTTTCAATATAAAAGTTCCAGGGATTTTGGAAAAGAAGAAGAAATTCCTTCCCTATAGAAGCTTTATGTTGTAACTTGTGGTACCAACAATTTGGCTGAAATAGAGTTGGTTTAGAAGCGTATGGCATTGTGGAGGACACAGTGTGAGTGTGGTAGCCTTGGTTTGCAGTACCCAGGGTCTACTCTGCTAACTTGTGTGACTTCAGGAAAGTCACTTGAAGTTTTCCCACCATCTGTAAATGATGCGGTTGGACTAGCCAGTCTGGATTTGTGACGAGAGGTAAGCAATTGTGAGTCTTCTTCACCAAAGCAAATAACCAGAGGCACCAGCCTCCAGTCACAGAAAGAAAGAGCATGTATCTTTTCCTCACAGAGTCTATCTCAGGTTTTCTCAGTCTTGGACCTACTGACATCTGGGGTCAGATAATTCTCTGCTGCTGGCAGCTGCCTGTAGGATGTTCAGCCACATCCTGGCCCATAATGTCGGTAGGACCTCTCCTTCCCCACCAAGTTGCGAAAACCAAAAATGCCTTTAGACTTTACCAAATATCCTTGGAATGGGGGCAAAATCCCCTCCCACTGAGAACCACTGGTCTACCTGATGCAAGTTACACAGATTTTCTTTTTGGGGCAAAATCTTTTTTCCAAAGACAGACAGAAGGTGTTACACTAGTCCCCCGGAGGGTTGTAAGCTGAGGCCTATGGATGAAGACCCTAGCAAGCTTAGCAGCTCTGAGTTTGTTTCCATTTCTCAGTATTCACTCCGAACTTGAACATCTTCACACTGGTCACCTGGCAAACAATGGTGCCTAATGAGTGTTTTAAAGCTCTGGGAGAGATTGGTGTTTGGCCCCTGTGAAAAATGTTTCCTCTAAGCCTTTTTTTTTTTTTTCTGAGAGACAAAGAGATTCTGCAAATAAATGATGAGAAGCCTACCTTAGTCTAAACTCCAAAGCTCCTAATTTTTGCTCTAGGCTGCTTATGCCAGGATAGGCGAGCCTTCATTTCAAGGTCCCAGTGTGCCCAGTGGGGCTGGTCAGGACATTAGGGATAGAGTGGCAGGATATTGAAGTCCTCCTGTTCAACAGTGGAGGCCAGTGGGACCAATTCACAGAGCTAGGTAACTGCAGAGGCCAGACCTATGAGTGACTAAGAAATGTGGATTGTTGAATCAGTTTGCTGCTAAGAAAAGAGCATCACTCGGTGCAACATAAACGGACCTGAGTGGCTCGTGACAAACGCTACCCTCAAGGGGTACGGGTCGTTGTGGGATTGACCTCCATCCCCACCCTCAGCGTGCCTGCCAACTAGATCCGATTAGGCTGTGCTTCCACAGTCAGCCTTGAGGAAAGGCTGGACGGAGACTCTGTGCAAAGGTCAAGTGTGGCCTGAGGGGTGTGTGTATGTGGGGAGGCTGGTGAGGAAGACACTGGACCTGGCTGCAAAGCCCAGTCCTTTTCCCTACTGTTTACTTGCTGATTTCATAGAGGAGGGGCTCATATGTTTGCAGTAAAAGCTCACACCTCCCCATCCCTCTGGTTCTTGCTGAAGCATCTCCTCCTCATTCTCCGACTTCTCACTCCCAGACCGGCACCGGTCCTGTCTGTGATCCCCAGGGTTGACATTACAGGTCAAGAGGGAGATGAGGAAGTGTCTTCAGCTATGGCTGCCAGGAGTGTTGGAGCCGGAAGTTTCTCTTGGTTTTGTTCCCACTCTCCCTACCCTTCCCTGCTGTCTCTGCCTGAACAGTAGTACCGAATTTTGGACCCTCCCCTGTGGCATCCCTCTTCCCACCTCCTCGAATCTCTGATTGTCCTTGAAGCTCACTTCAAGCCTACCTCCTTTGAGAAGACTTCCTGCCCCCTTTGCTGAGTTAGAGCCCCTCATGTGTGCTCTTATAATATCAGTGCTTCTGTCTTTGATGGCTTATCCTATTTAGTCTGTGTCTGCTTCAGGGTTCATTTCCCTCACCATTCCTTAACTCCTTAAGGGCAAAAATAAAATCTTCGAACTCTATCTACTTTATACCTTTCAATGTTGACCCATAGTAGGTCCTAAAGAAATATCTGTTGACCAAACTAATAAAGAGAATTTAGGGGGCCCATCAGAACCTGCTGGGTAGAGTTTTCAACATTCACATTGCCAGGCCCACCTCTAGACACACAGATTCTCTAGGTTTGGACTAGGGTTCCTAGATCTGTGTTTTGAAAAAAAACCCGTATGATTTTGAGGCTCACCCATGGTTAAGGACCCTGATATAACTCAGTCTATTCTTTTGCCCTTTCTTCTATGTTCTAAAGAAAAATAGGGATTTGTTGGGAAGAAAGAGATCTGATGTGAGATGAAGTTTCTCTGGTTCTTCAATAACAATAATTATCATTAATGATAATAAACCCCATTGTGTTTGGAAGTATAGACATTACTAATGATGGAACAGATGTTGGGGAGGAAAAACACAGCACCATTCAGCTAGTGGCCGAGTAGGGAATGACTCAGCTCTGATTAGCCCTATTTCCTTGCTTGTAAGGCAGTGGCCAGCATCTGCCTAAGTAAACATCCGTACAAAAAGCCCTTCTTGGATTGTTAGAGGAAGGAGGGAGGCAGAGTGCATTTAGTCCAGTGATTCCATTTTAGAGATGAGGAAACTGAGGCTGGGGTTAGGGGTGAGTGGTGACCTCAGGTGCTGCAGTTTTCCAGTTAATGGAAAAGCTGGGCCTATAGTCTAGTTTCCCAACACTTTGCCAAGTATATGCACACTGGTTATTGTAACAATGTAGTTACATGTTCCCAGGTTGAGGGATAGCCTATTGATTCCCTCAGGAGTCCCCAGAGTGTCCTAACTACCTAATCTGTGCCTCGATCTGACCACTCAAATCTCCTCCCACCTTTGCTTCCCGTTACTTCTCTAAAACTCAGCACTGGTTGGGGAACCTGGGTGGCTCAGTCAGTGAGTGCCTGACTTCAGCTTGGGTCATGATCTCACTGCTTGTGACTTCGAGCCCCATGTCAGGTTCTGTGCTGACAGCTCAGAGCCTGGAGCCTGCTTCGGATTCTGTGTCTCCCTCTCTCTCTGCCCCTCCTCCACTCTCACTCTGTCTCAAAAATAAATAAAACTTGAAAAAAAATTTAAAACTCAGCACTGGTCAGGGCCTTCTCATCACCACAGAGAGGCATGCTGGTTTCTCATGGTTACAAAATAAATTCCAAACTCCTGCTGCAGGCACTTCATAGTTCGACCTGAGCCTGTCTTCTGTCATCATCTCCCACCACTCCTCCACCATGGCTGCGAGAGACACAGTGGCTTCCATTCCTATGCGCATCCTGACCTCTTTTTCACCAGGCAGAGCCCACCACCAATTAGAGAGGCTGCCAGGCTCAGGTACTCACTTTCCCAGCTGCCTTGAACCTGGAGTGTGGGTTTGTGAGCAGCGCTGGTTGAGGGGATGAAGCCCATGGAAGTCTGCAGGGGAGGGTAAAGGGTCACACATTTGGTAAACATTTCCTCCTTCTAAAATGGAGAGATAGACCCAAGGCAGCCCTTCCAACCTCTTCCTTGTCGTGGAGGAGCTAGGGTGAGCACCTGGAAAATGAAGCTGTTGCCGCCATTTGCCGCCGTCCAGAGAAAGTCTAAAGAATCACAAAGAAGCTGACCCACAGCCCAGACGTCCCTGAATAAACCCAGCCAGCTCTGGAACTTCTCACAGGCTGGTTTATGTTATATAGAATATAAAGGCATGATATAATAATATATCTAATAATCTCTAAATAACAAACTTACAAATGAGCAATTACTCTGGTCTTCCATTACTTGCACACTGACTGATACAATAACCATGCTTTAATCAAGCCAGGACTGGGGGTCCAGCATGGGGGCTCCCTCCCTCAGCTGAATCCTTAGGGAATGGAATTAGAGGTAGAAGCATAGAAGAGGTCACATTTTCTTCTCCTTGTTTCCCAATTTGCTCCTCATGCTTGCGGTTTGCAAGCTCTGGAGTGCTCATTCCTGCTTCCGCAGGGCCATGGACTCTCCAGTAGAGAACTCAGCGCCCTTGAATTGTTCACTGAATACATATCTATAATTCATTCTGTCCCATTCTAGACTCTTCTTTTCTTTTTAACCTAACAATTCAGGTTTGATGGAACCAGGTTCTCCCAGCGAGAACGGTAGCTTTGTCTCTAAGACACTCTGCCTTTCCACTCTACAGGTCTCCTTGGGCCGTTTCAGGAATGGCCTTCCGAAAGCCACCTGCTGAGGGATTCTCACTTGCTTTGACCCTGCTCTTCACGGTTGGAGGTGAACATTACTACCTCTTACTTCCCTTTAAGCCTGGCATGCTTCAGAAATTCCACTTTCTCTTCTACTCCACCTTTCCTGAACCTTGAATGCCCCTTCATGTCAACATCTCCACTTACTGAAATCTCTCCCATGCTTGAAAACCTCCCCCATGTTCATGTCTGCTATGTCCGGTCACAGAGCCCTTCTCCCCTTTCAGACCTGCAGGAGTGAGTACAGTCCACACTGATCAGTCGGTGCGTGTCACCCGCCTTGTTTTGAGGTCGTAAGCGTGTGTCTTCCCCACTGCATAGTAAGCTGAGACCAGCTTATGGATGCTTTTAATCCTCTGCAGAGTAGGGGCTGCCGGGCGACTCAAGTCAGCACACATTTACTGTGCTTTGCAGTACTATCTCAGGATTTCTTGTTATGGAGAAAAAATGTATTTAGCGTTCAAAGCTCTTCTTATTTGGCTTTGTGCTTCCTTATAGCCCAAAGCACCTTCACGAATACATACACCAACCAAGTACGTAGGTGTGGGAGTGAAAACAGGGGTTTTCTACAGATGATTTCAACATGGGGGACACGTGAAGGGGAATGACTAAGAGAAAAGGGAAGCTTGGAGTCGGTGTAAGTGTGCGCGTGTGCATGCACGTGTATGTGTATGTGTACGTGTGTGTGCATGTGGGTGTGTGTAAAAGCACAAAGCTAGGGAAACAAGGTGTGAGTGTGTACATGGGGAAGGTGGGGAGAATGGAGGGGGATGTTTATTTAGAAGCAAGGCTGAAATAATGAACTCCACGTACAGTGTTACCCAAAACGGATTAGTAAACTCTAGATATTCTTTTTAGCAATAAACATTTCTTGAGTGCCTCAGGTATGCTAGAGGTGGTTAATAATACTCTATTCCCTAAAATTTTAACTCACTTCATCCAAAGCAATGCTTCCTAACATGAAATTTGATTTTACTCTCAGCAGATAAAGAAAATAGTTTTTATTCTCCATTTAGGTCAAAAGCAATTTTGGCAGCAGTTCAAACACCCCTCGGGGCACCAAGAATAACTAGAAGCTTATCTTTGCGAATGTCTTTTTTTGGGCTTGATTCTCATTCTCTGGTATTTTTCTTCTCTAGTCCTTTGAATTTTCTTTAAAAAAAATTTTTTTTAATTTTGCAGTTTTCATTTATTTTTCATCACATCTCTCCTCTTTGACGTCTCCCCGCAGCTCCCTTATCTAGGTCTTCTTTCCTTCCTGTCTGGGATGGTAGTAACATTTCGATGATTCACATTCATGGAGGTGGGAGATTGGGGTCCTTGGAGTAGCTGGGGAGCAGTTTGGTAAAACAGAGGAAGTCTTGAGCAAGGGTTCAGGAGACCCAGGTTTTTGTGCAGGACTTTATCACTAACTAGCTGGATGACCTTGGGCAAAATGGCAGCTCTCTGGAGTCTTAGAGCCCTTATCTCTAAGCACAAGGATTTGACCACTATGATCTCTAGGCATTAATATTCTATGATGTTTATAAAAAAACAGCTTTGTTTAAGAAATGAGATTTGCACTTGTATTTGAAAATATGGGTCTTTGGTGATAATTAGCACCGGATTTAAAAGTCGTTTTGTATTCTGCAACTTTACAGTGACTTGAGCTTAATAAATGAGGGCTGGGATTTGGGACCAGCAGTTCCCAGGTTGTCATCAATCAAACACTTAGAACTTTTCCAAATGGGAGCCGACTCTGAAGGAAATAGGGAGACAGAATGGTAACAGTCCTTGGCTTGTGTTCTTAAAAAAAATTTTTTTTTAAATTATGGTAATGACACAGCATACAATCTACCCTGTTAACAAATTTTTACTTGTATAGTACAGTATTGTTAACTACTGCTGTACAGAGATCTCTAGAACTTTCTTGTCTTGCATGACTTGAAACTCTACATTCTTTGCACAGCAACTTCCCATTTCCTGCTCTCCCAGCCCTGGCAACCACCATTGTACATTCTGTGTCTGAGTTTTACTACTTTATTTTTTATTAAAAAATGCTTAAGTTTATTTATTATTTTGGGAGAGAGTGAGAGAGAGAGAGAGAGAGAGAGGAGAGCGAACACACATGCATGTGTACAAGTGGGGGAGGGGCAGGGAGGAGAGACAGAATCCCAAGCAGCTTCCATGCCATCAGCACAGAGCTCAGTGTGGGGCCCGTATTCACAGATCATGAGATCATGACCTGAGCTGAGATCAAGAGTCAGTCACTTAACCGACTACACCACCTACACACCCCAGGGTTGACTACTTTAAGTTATTTCATATATGTGGAATCGTGTGGCATTTGTCCTTCTGTGCCTGGCTTATGTCACTTAGCATAATGTTCTCAAGCTTCATCCATCTTGTAGCACAGGGCAGGACTTCCTTCTTTTTAAAGGTTGTATGATACTCCTTGACTTGTATACTACACCAGAAGTTTTAATGAATCTGACACAAATAAAATGAAAACTCACATACTTTGTCTCAACGTCTTTTGCTGCTGGTACTTCACAGCACCCCCATCGACGTCAAAACTCTAGGGGCCCATTGGCCCAGTACTCACTCACATCCAAGGATGGATCTCTCTACCTGTTGCTGTATTACCAATATTGCATGGTTATTCTTTTGCTGTTTTTCATTGGAGTTAGCTTTATACAAAGCAGAAATCTTTCTAAAAACATGGCTTTTTTGAGCAAATGATCAGATTTTGTGGCGACAGTCTAGATTCTTATCTTGACTCTGTGCAGCCTTCAGCAAATTCCTCCCACTTTGGGCTTCGTTTTCCTCATCTGGAAAATGGAGAGGTGCTCAACAAGGGAGACTTTGCTCTTGCATGGACATTTGGCAATATCTGCAGACAGTTTTGGTTGTCATACAAACAGAGGCCAGGGTAGAGGCCAGGAATGCTGTTAAGTGTCATACAGTGCAACAATGCATTAGGACAGCACATGCCCTGCCACAAATTATCCAGCCTCAGATATTAATAGTGCTGAGGCTGAGAAAGCCTCGACTAGCTAAACTCCAGTTCTCCAGCATCTCCAAACTGTCATGACTTCTTCCAGCTCTGTCCTTCTCTTCACTCTCATTGGTTGAGCCTAAGATAAAAGTGTAAAGTAGAAGAGTGCATCTAATTTCCTTCTCCTTTCATGATCTGTTCTTCCCAAGCTTTCTTTCTCCTTCCCCTTCCTTCACTGTATCATCATAATCTGGGACAGTTTTAAGAGGCATATGCCTTTGAACAGAATTTAAACTCTGGGTGGCATCAGGCTGGCTTGAGGGAGAAAGGACTTTGACTCCCACACAGACTACTAGAAGGGGAAAAACAGGAGACAAAATATGGAAAGAATGGGACAAGGGCTCTTGACGAAAGAATCAGAGATACAAGAAATATAATTGAGGGTCGTTACGTCTCATTCTTTTTATTCCCATCTCCTCTCCACCTTCCCCCTTTTTGATTCTCTCTCCTTGATTTTCTGTAGACAGGCTACTTCATGTCCAAGAAAAGATGACCACTGGCATCCCCAAAGCTTCAGTAGCAAGAGACAATACCTCTGAGTCACATACCTCTTCCTCAGACCAATTCCTGTGGTGATTGATAAGGAATGCTATGATTGGCCAGCTTGGATGGCGGGGGTGGGGAACGATGAGTGGCAGCCCCACCAGAACCACATGGAGGGAGGAAAACAGGTTGCTACTACTAAAAAAAAGGGAAAATGAAGAGCCCAAGAAAACAACAGCTAACCCTATACGAAGTAACTGGTTTGCTGTTTCCTTCATTAATTCATTGGGACACTCATTTATTTATTTAAAAAATATCTAACGATTCTCTGTTATCAGCAAATACTTCCAGACCTAGAAATATCATTTCCTTCCTCAAGTAACTCAGGATGGTGGAGGAGATGGACTAGGAACAAATTATAATACGTATCAGCTTTCAAGACCTTATATCATTAGAGTACCCTAACTGCAGGAAATTTTAAATAAAATTTCAGAGGTATTTCCAAAGGGGCTGGGAGCCTCCATGAAAATGAGAACCATCTTTATTCCTTCTGACTCCAGCCACGACAAACTTATTTAATTGCCCTGCTGCCCGGGAGGTGAGGTGGGGGAAATGGGGAGGGGGAAGCTCGAAGATACACTGAACACCTCCTCAGACAAACAGTCCTGCGAGTCAGTGGACATCAATGAA
Source organism: Crocuta crocuta (assembly GCF_008692635.1). Classification (NCBI taxonomy): domain Eukaryota; kingdom Metazoa; phylum Chordata; class Mammalia; order Carnivora; family Hyaenidae; genus Crocuta; species Crocuta crocuta. Next base: position 14,393,867 of record NW_027532203.1, on the reverse strand, counting down.
ATTCCAAGGATTCTCTGATTAAGGAAAGCTCTTAACTCTCCTGGGCTTTGAGAATCAACCTCTGTGTCTAAAGCTACAAGAATCAGTACCTTCCTGTTTTTCTGGGAGAATTTCGTAGCAAAACTCAACGATATCCTTAACTTGTCAGCCACCGAGCATTTACAATACTGTAATTGTTTGAACAATCTCATTTCTTAAATGGTGTTCTCAATCAAATGTTCTCCTATGGAATTTTGGTGGCCTTGGCCAACATTTCATGGAGACACAATTTTGTGGAATTCAGTATTCAGTTTGGAAATTCTCCTGGTTCCACCTATCTGTGAGATAAAAATAAAGGAAGATGGTTCATAATAACAACAACCAAGAGCAATCATTGCTAAGTGATTCTATTTCTCACTGAAAAACAATAGTGATTGAGGGTGAAATTGGGCAGACTAGCTTGGTCTAGCAATAAAGGACTGTCTTCTTTAAGTTCTACATATTCTTTAACTGTTTTACTGTTGTCTAACCCACACACAGACCTCCCCAAACACTTATTTCTAGCATTCTATTTGCTATAGCCCCCACACTTTAGGTCTGAGAACTTTTCCAGTAGTAGGGAGATGAAGGCTATAACTCACACAAGTTCCAAGACTTCTTGTGGAGAGGAAGTCTTTATCACCTTGCCCGTGCAGCAGGACTCTTCATAAGATGCACGCTGACATGAGGTAGCCACACCTGTCATTTCATGCTTCCTGGAACAAGTCAATCCTCTGAGTGGTTTCAAGGAAAGTCAGTGGCAGGCAGATAAACTACATAGATATAAGAGGAATAAATCTCGATATTGATCTAGGCTTTAAAGGCCAACATAGATAAGCAAATTTTATGATATACGAAGTTTCCAGCACATGTAATAGTAAATCTGTTAAAAGTCATAGGAAGGGTCTTTTGGTATCTAATCCTTCTTTCACCTTAAACAGCAAGGGAGGAATGAAATGATTTCCCCAAGATTGTACCATGACTGTGCAGCAGAGGAATGGCTAAACTCATTGGGCGCTTTTTTTTTTTTTGACACTTTCCTCTTGGTATCAGTGAGGATGTTTTTAGCTACAAGTAACAGAATAGCCCACTGAATTTTTCCTTTTTTTAAAAAAAATTTTATGTTTTATTTTATATTTGAGAGAGACAGACAGAGAGCAGGCAGGGGAGGGGCAGAGAGACAGAGACAGAATCTGAAGCAGGCTCCGGGCTGTGAGCTGTCAGCACAGAGCCCGACGTGGGGCTCCAACTCACGAACTGTGAGATCATGACCTGAGCTGAAGTTGAACGCTTAACTGACTGAGCCACCCAGGAGCCCTAGCCCACTGAATTCTCCTTAAGAAAATAGGAAAGGGTGTTAACTTACCTAGTAAGATTGGCAATAGGAGGTTCCAAGGTTGTTTCATTTAGGGTCTTTGTCATGTTATCAAGGATTCAGGCTCTTTCATGGTTTCATCTTTCCGCTCTGGCATCCTCAGAGTATTGGATCTCTACCTCTCATGATTGCAGTATGGTGGTAACATCCCCTCTCCACTCATCATCACCAAAGGTTAGAAAAAAAGTCCATTTTCCCTTTTTTAAGACCCCTTTTTTTAAAAAAATTAAGTGTTTAATCTTAATTCCAGTATAGTTAACATGCAGTGTTATACTAGTTTCTGGTATACAATATAGTGATTCAACACTACTGTACATCACCCAGTGCCCATCGCAAGTGCGCTCCTTAATTCTAGTCACCTATTTCACTTGTGAGACCCTTCTTAAAAATTTTATTTGGGGACACCAGGATGGCTGAGTGGTTAAACGTCCGGCTTCAGCTCAGATCATGATCTCGTGGTTCTTGGGGGTTCCTGGGTTCAAGCCCCGCGTCAGGCTCTGCGCTGACAGCCCGCTCAAAGCCTGGAGCCTGTTTCGGATTCTGTGTCTCCCTCTCTCTTTGACCCGCTTCTGCTCACGCTGTCTCTCTCTCTCAGAAATAAATATAACATTAAAAAAATTTTTTTTAATTTTATTTGACTGATTTTTTTTTTATTTTCAAGCGTACGGTTCAGTAATGTCAAGTTCACATTGTTGTGCAACAAATTTCTAATATGTATTCATCTTGTAAAACTTAAACTCTGTACCCATTAAACAACAATCCTCCATTCCCCCCATGTCAAGTTCCTGGCAACCCGCCGCTCTACTTTCTGTCTCTATGAATTTGACCCCTCTGGCTATCTCATAAAAGTAAGGTCATACAGCACTTGTTTTTGTGCCTGGCTTATTTCACATAGCATAATGTCCTTAAGATTTGTCTGTTGTAGCCTGTGTCAAAATTTCTTTCCTTTTTAAGGCTGAATAGTATTCTATTGTGTGTATATACAACCGTTTATTTATTCATTCATCCATCAGTGGCCGTTTGGATTTTTCTACCTCTTGGCTATTGTGAATAGTGCTGCTGTGGGCTTGAGGGTACAAATATTTCTTTGAAACTTGAGACCTCTTACGAGTAAGGAGAACTTTCCCGGAGCTTTTCTGGAAAAGACGAGATTTGTCTTCCTGTCTCCTTGGCTGGAATTGTACCAATCAACAACTAGGCAAATAGATTTACTGTGATTTGCCTAGACCAGAGGTTTCTGTAGTATGGTCTGCATACCTCTGAGGATCTTGACATCATTTTAGGGTGTCTGCGAGATCAAAACTAATTTCATAATAGTAATAATAAATAAGATGTCATTTGCCTTGTCTACTATGTTGATGTTTCCAGTGGTGGTGATCCAAAGTCAGTGGTGGATAAAAGTTCTGGTACTTTATCATGAATTATGGTAGTGACATCAAATTATGTTAGTAGTTTAAAAAAAGTGAGTTAAACCTGAGAATTATCTGATAAAATGACAACAACTCTGAATTTTATTAAGTTGCCACCCCTTGGGCACAGTTATTTTAAATAGTCTGTGTAGAGTACTTCTGCAACAAATCAAAGTATGGCAATTGTCTCAAGAAAAGCACTTTTGCTATTTTTAGGTTGCAAGCTGAACTGGGCTTTTTTTCCCCCCATGGAACAACATTTTTACTTGAAAAAACAATTGTCAGACAAATTGTGGCTATTCAGACTTGGGTATTTGGCAGATACATTTTTTTAAAATTAAATTTATTTTATTTATTTATTAAAATTTTTTTTAATGTTTTATTTATTTTTGAGAGAGAGAGAGAGAGAGAGAGAGAGAGACAGCGTGAGCAGGGGAGGGTCAGAGAGAAAGGGAGATACAGAATCCAAAGACAGGCTCCAGGCTCTGAGCTAGCTGTCAGCACAGAGCCCGATGCGGGGCTGGAACCCATGAACCCTGAGATCATGACCTGAGCAGAAGTCGGATGCTTAACCGACTGAGCCACCTAGGCAACCTCCCCAAATTTTTAAAAAATGTTTATTTATTTTTGAGACAGAGAGAGACAGCTTGAGCGGTGGAGGAGCAGAGAGAGAGATAGGGAGACATAGAATCAGAAGCAGGCTCCAGGCTCTGAGCTGTCAGCACAGAGCCCGACTCAGGGCTCAAACTCACAGCTATGAGATCAAGAGCCAAAGTTGGACACCTAACCAACTGAGCCACCCAGGCACCCCTTGACAGATACATTCTTGAAAATGAACAAAGTAAGCCTGTTACTTCAAGGAAAACAACTGATAATATTTATTGCCGATGATAAAATTAGAGTCTCAAGCAAAAATAAGAATTCCAAAAAGCTTGTATCTGCTACTGTGATCTTGACAACTTCTAATCCTTAAAGTCTTTTATGGTGAGAATGGTACTGATATAAATGAGTGTGATTATTCTTGATATTATATAATGAAACATGTCAACATTCAGAAGCTCTGCATGGCTTAGTAAACCACTCTCTCAAACAACTGATGAGTGATGTTACAAAATCACACGTGGGTAAAAGACCCACTCAAAGCTCAAGACAGATGAGTGGATTTTAATGTAACAGAGTATGAAAACATTTAGTGAGTAGATTTCAGATTAGGTATGTTAACATCACAGCTAGCCTTTAAGAGTATGTCACTTTTGTTTAATAAAATAACATCAGCCGATTAAATTTTAAATGACCAGTTTTTAAAACAACTCTTTAAACTATTTATTTATTATTTTTGAGAGACAGAGATAGATAGAGAGAGTGTGAGCAGGGAAGGGGCAGAGAGAGAGGGAGACACAGAATCTGAAACAGGCTCCAGGCTCTGAGCTGTCAGCACAGAGCCCAACCCGGGGCTTGAATCGTAAAACCATGAGATCATGACCTGAGTCGAAGTTGGAGGCTTAACCGACTGAGTCACCCAGGTGTCTCACAGCTGATTAAACTTCAAAGATCTAATTGGCTTTATTAAATGAATCATGAATCAGGCAGTATTCCATCTAGCATGTAGGGGGTACCTCCAAAGGGCTACAGAAGGGATAGGCTTCTAAAGGTAGGACAAGAAAGTTATAAATAGAAACAGGTTTATTTCAGGTGAGGTCACTTTCTGTTGTAGACAAAAGGGTCTTAGGTATATTATCTCATCTTCCTTTGGGGGATTGGAGAGGGCACATGTGACAGGTTACCTTCTTGGTGCTGGTCAGAAAATTCCAGACGGGGCAGTTAACACTACGTTTCTGAGGGAGTTAGAAACTGCAGTTAGGTTAGTTAACTGGTTTGGTGTTGTGGCCTGGCATAATTGACTCCATTTGGACCTGTGGTTTTTTAACACTTGTCAAGTTTTAGTGTAATATCAGAGAAGAATATTCACAATTATTAGAAAAAGCTATTAAAATGTTGACTCCTTTCCTATCTACATTATTTGCGTGGAGCTGAAGTTTTTAAATTTATGTCAACAAAAACAACATATCATAACATTTTGAATGTGGAAGTGGAGACGAGAGTCCAATTTTCTTCTACTGAGTCAGATGTTAACTTGAAAAAATATAAAACAATATATAAAATATAAAAAATTATAAAACAATACCTCTTTTCTCACCAAATTTTTGTTTTGAAAAATACATTTATTTATTTTTTATTATTAAAAAATTTTTTTAATGTTTACTTATTTTTGAGAGAGACAGAGTATGAGTGGGGATGGGGCAGAGAGAGAGGGAGATACAGAATCCGAAGTAGGCTCCAGGCTCTGAGCCGTCAACACAGAGCCCCACGTAGGGCTCGAATTCACAGACTGCAAGATCATGACCTGAGAGAAAGTCAGAGGCTTAACTGACTGAGCCACCCAGGCACCTCCAAAATATATTTATTTTTATACAAATATGTTAGCATGTAATTTTTTAATTACTGTTATTTTAAATGGATAAATATATTAAAATTTATTCTTTTTTTGCATTTCTTTAATTACGATTGAGAGCATTCTGGTTTATATTCCTTGAAAATGCATGAAACAAATTCAGTTTTAGTTAATTTTGGAAAAAAACTATATACCACTTGAGGTTTAAAGAAGGTGGGATGGCCCTAGAGAAACAGATGAGCCTTCTCTTCATCTTTCTTCTTCAGAGAATCCCAGTTTTATTCAAGTAGAAGTGTACACTGATGGAGTCTTTATTACATTTGTGAGGAAGGAAATTTGGAATTTTATGGAATTTGGTGATAGTTATCAAAATTTCACATGGTGATTCCTTTTGATCCAACGTTTAACTGTTAGAAATTTATCCTACAGATATATCCCCAAAGTATGCTCAAATGCTCATTGCAGTATTTTTTGAAATGGAATAAAACTGGAAGCAATCTAAATGCCTATCAACAGAATGCTGATAGATTTAATGTGAAACATCCATAAAAGGGAGGATTAGATCATTAAACAATTTGGGTATGTATATATGTATTGTTGAAAGATCTCTTAGATATTTTATTAAAGGCAAAAAAGGAATTTCATAGCAGTGGGCAAAATATGATCACTGTTGCAGTTAGCCGTTGCTGTGTGAGGGCTGTCCCAAACTTACTGGCTTCAAACGATAGCCATTTTGTTCACAAATCTGCAAGTTAGGAGGGTTTGATGGGACCCACTTGCCTCTGCCCACCTTGTCTCTCGAGTCAGCTGGGATGGTGTAACGACTGGGAGTGGCCTGACATTTGCGGGCTGGAATCATCTGAAGGTTTTCTCATTCACATGTCTGGCAGTTGGTGTTTACTGTCACCTGGAACACCTACATGTGGCTTCTGTATGCGGTTTCTTGGCTTCCTCACAGGGCTGCAAAAACAAGCATTTCAGGACAGGAAGTGCCAAGAACCTGGCATCAGATCACTTCTTACCATCTTTTATTGGTCAAGAAGTCAATAAGCCCAGATTTAAGGGGAGGAGATTCAGATTCTACTTTTGGATGGGAAGAAAATCAAACAATTGAGCACTTATGTATTAAAACCTCCATGACCCCATTTGTGTAAACTTTTAAGGACATATACATGTAAAATGCAGATACATGCAAAAAAAAAGTTTTTTCTGGGAAGAAAAATGGAAAGTTGTTAACAATGACTACCTTTTGTGGAGAGGGAATATAGGTTGAGGGTGGAGTGAACAGGAGACTTCAATTTCTAATTTTATGTCTTATTGTACTATTTGAATTTTTGCCTATGTGGGTTATATTACTCTTATTTAAAGCACAAGAAATAAAACCCAACCAACCCATCCAGGGTAGGAGTTCAGTCTTTCCTCATGCTCCCACATCAAGTATCTTATTTTGTGGTCCACAACAATTCTGTGAGGTCCTTAGGGCAGATGTGACTGCCCCTATTTCCAGATGAGGATCAGGTGCCAGGTTTCGACTCTCAGTTCCGTGTCTTCCTTACTTGTCATAGTTAAGACTCAGCTCTGGAATTGAGCCTGTCTATCTGGAGAAGCAGATTTTGGAAGGGCAGTTTCAGCAAAGTTGGGAAAAGTTCAGGGTGGGACTTGATGCCAAATCCAAAGCCACATGGTGACAAGAGTGGCTGTCACAGAGTCCTAGCACATCGTCTGTCTAGGATCAAAGTTTGCTGAGTAAGGGGATGTGGAAGTCTCCTTACTGGCCAAATTTACCTCCTCTCACCTTCAATCACAGTCATACTGACATGTGAAAGTGGGAACCTGATCTCTTTACTCTCTTGCTTTAAACCTTTTGTGACTATTCAGTCAGGAAGCTGAAATGGAGTCAGGAAGCTCGGCAGGGGGAGCTGTCATGCCCTATCGCCACTAATCAGTTGCAGACCCAACAGGAAGACCCAGTTGACCTGACTTTGCACCTGGTTACTACTTTACTGTCGCAGCTGGAGAAAGATAGGCTTTCCTCATCCCACACCTCCAAACTCCCACAATAGCTCAGCCAATGAGAAGCCACTATACTTGGAACTTACAGTTTGCTCAAATGGACTTTTAGTTTATAACAGCCTTTCCAACTTATCCCTTTTCTCCTTAAAAAAAGCATACCTCTCTTTTGTTCTTTGTACTCGCCTGTGGTTTTGCCATGGCTTGTCTGTCCCCGATTGCAATCCTTTTTTTATGTCCGAATAAACCTATTTTGCTGGTAAAACAACTAGCAGCTTTTATTTTTAAGGTTAACACTTTCAAGCCTTCCACCTTCATCTATAGGAAGGTAAGAAATGTAAGAACATCAATGCTATGTGCCAGACAGTATACTCAATGCTTTGTAAGAACTAACTCATTTCACTCATTCTAACTCATTCTACATCTTGTGGATGTAGGCACTATTTTTGTTTAGTATTTCCATCCTCAAATGGGCAGAGCAAGGCACCGAGAAGTTAAATAATTTTACACAGCTAGTAAGAACAGTGAGATCTCCAACCAAGGCAATCTGACATCAGAGCTTATGTTGTCAGGGGTCCCTGGGTGGTTCAGTAGGCTAAGCATCTGGTTCTTGATCTCAGCTCTGGTCATGGTCTCATGGTTTGTGAGATCAAGTTCCGTGTCTGTGCTGACATTGTGGAGCCTGCTGGACTCGGGATTCTTCCTCTCTGCCCCTCTCTCTCTGCCCCTCCCCGCCAATAAATAAACTTAAAAAAAAGAAAAAGAAACTGCACTGTCGATTATTAATTACACTGCCTCCAAACTTCTTAGCACCATTAGGATCCTCTATTGCCAACCAGGTGCCATAAGCACAGAGATGCTGGGATGGTGTATTAGGTTCCCCAGAGAAATAGAACCAGTAAGGGATATATATACATATACATGTGTACATGTGTACATACGTGTGTATATCTATATGTATGTGTATATTTATTTATACTGAAAAGATTTATTATGAGAAATTGGCTCATGTGATTACGGAGCCTGATAAGTCCCACAATCTGCTTTCTACAAGCTGTAGACCCAGGAAAGCAGGCGGTACCATTCAGTCCAAGTCTGAGGGCCTGAGAAGCAGTGGTCTGAGGTGCAGTCTGAGGGCAGGAGAAGATGAGAGGAGGCGTCACTGCTCAAGAGGTAAGCAGAAAGCTAAAAGGGGCAAATTCCTCCTCCCCGCACCTCTGTTTCCGTACAGGCCCTCAACAAACTGTGGATGATGCCTACCCACGTAAGGAAGGGCAATCTACTTTACTGAGGTCACTGATTCAAAGGCTAATCTCACCTGGGAACACCCTCACTGCTACATCCAGGAGTAAAGTTTATTCTGGGTACCCTGTGGTGGGTCATTTATGTTGCACATAAAATTAACCATCTAGATGGGAAGGAACTTGGGTGTTTGGGGAATCACCCGAAGGCTGATCAGGCTAGAATGGGGCCTGCAAAGGAGAGAGAATGTCGTTCTTTCAGGACTGAGAAGTAGGCAGAGCCAAATCAACTAGGGCCTTGTTGACCAGGGCAAAGGGTTTGGATTCTATTTAATGTGAGATGGAAAGTCCTTGGAGAATTGACAGCAAACTAGTGCTGAGACTTGATGTACTTTTCTAAAGGGTTCCTCTGACTTCTGGGTGGAGGAGGATGGGGCCACAGAGGAATCAGGGAGACCAGTCAGAGCTCCTGCAGTAATCCCTGTGAGCTGGTTCTCGAAGGTCCTGTGCCGGGCCATTGCTAGCCCCTGGTTCCCTTTGTCATTTCTTCCCTTGTCCACCCAGTGAACACCTGTCACGTTTTAAGATGTAGCCAAGGCTTCCTGTCTGAGGCTTTCCCTGACCCACTGCCCCCAGTAAGATTGCCCAGTACCTTCTTTGTTGTGCTCCCTTGAAACCCACTTCGAATATTTTAATGCTATAGTACAATACAAAAATATATTTGGACTTTGTCCCAGTTCCTGGCAAAGAGGAACTAAAACAATAGAATTTCCCAAGTGATTGGAATGAATTTTGCCATTCATAACGAGCCACTTTTATCACTCCTGGGTTTATGCTAATGAAGACCTAGGGTGGGACCCTAGATAGCCTGACAGTGGGGCGGGTCTTTAAAAGACCCAGTGATTGGGGAGTGGGAGCTTTTAGTCCCTCCCACTGACCCCTGGGAAGGCAGAGAGAGCTGGAGGGCCAGCGCCCTAAAAACTATTGAACTGGATGCAGACAGCTTCCAGGTTGGTGAGCACAAGAGGTACTGGAAAGGTGGTGGATCCAGAGAGGGCCAGGGAGTGCCACACCCCTTCCCCATGCCTGGCCCTATGCCTCTCTTCCACTTGGCTGTTCACGAGTTGTATCTTTCTAATAAACCGGTAAATGTGAGTAAAGTGCTTTCCTGAGTTCTGCGATCCATTCTAGCAAATTATCAGAACTGAGGAGTTGTCAGAAACTCTGACTTTGCAGCCGAATTGGTCAGAGGTGTGGTTAAATCAGGGACCCAAAACATGTGACTGGCCTCTGAAGAGGCGGCAGTCTTGTGGGGCTGAGCCCTTCAACCTGTGGAGTCTGACACCATCTCTGGGTAGTTAGTGTCAAGAGTTGAATTGTAAGGTCATCCCGATGGTGTCAGAGAATCCGTTGTTGTGTGGAAAACCCCCACCTTTGGTGCCAGAAGTTCAGTCAAGGAAAAAAAAATTCTTCAACCACTAAGTTGGTTTTTTTTGTGTGCTTTTGCTTCCTCTTTAAATAACCATGAACTCCTACAGGGAAAGAAAACAAAAAGGATGAGGCCATTCTCATCTACACACTCTCCTCTATCCCGGAACTGCCTAGTGTATTGTACCCACTCGATAAACATAAGCCTATAACAGGAAGAACACGCTAATGAATATCTGGAGTATATGTGGTCAAACTTGTGTTGATCACTGCAATTTCACACCTTGTTCTTTAGGATACTGCAGTTCTGAATTTTGAGAATTAACAATTTTTCTAATTTTTACAAGCTTTAGTTTACTTATGACATAGCTCAGTACTTAATACCCTTAATACCTGAGGTATTATAGTTCTTTATCTTGTGGCATGCATTTGTGTTTCCTCATGAATAACTGGGTTAACTCCTTCATTAAATAGATATCATGTTTCCTTTTTCTTTTCCTATTCCCTAACAGCTGGTAAAATACTTCCGGGCAGCTCCTAAAAGTCTTGGTGTGACTACTTTGTCTTATTGAATCTGGGTGGAGACGAGACGGGATTCTCTATTTATCCTGTGGCTTTTCTCAAAGTCAAAGCAATCCTTTCTGAGTGTAAGCGCTTGGGCAGCTATCTGCTTTACTGGGGAAAGGGTGGAGGTCTGAGCTATTGTTTGCTTTGCTGCATTCTTGGCTGGGGGTCAAGCCCTGAGTGTCTTCTGAACTTGGGGAATGGCTTGGGCAAATCTGGTTTATTCAGCACTTGTCGGGTTTCTTGGCTAAAACACAAGTTGCTTCTGTGAATGGGGGGAACATAGTCCACAACGAAATGGCTAGTGGTGGGATGTTACAAAGAAAGCAAATCTTTGACCAAATTCTGCCACATATGCTGGCTTAAAACTAGTCATGCAGTCTGCTTTTGTAAGTTTGAGGAAAGGTCCACTTGTTGGCTTCATGAAAGCATTACTTCAAGGTGAATGCTATGATTTCTGATGACTTGGGAGTCAAGTGAAGCTCAGAGTCCAAGTCCAAGACTGGCTATCCTTGCCAGTCACAAAACACTGCATCTACATTGGATTAAGATACTCACATGAGATGCTTGCTGGAGTCCCTAAAGCATGGGGACAGGATTTTTCTAAAAGTTTCTCCAAAGGTAGTATTAGGTGTTGGGCCTTGCCTGATCTTCATACTTCATTTATGTAGGAATGGAAGGGACTGGAGGTATTTTTTTTTTTTTTGCTAAAAAACACATAAAATTATAACTTAAAAAAATTTTTTTTAATATTTGATTTATTTCTAGGAGAGAGAGAGAGAGACAGCATGAGCAGGGAGGGTCAGAGAGAGAGGGAGTCACAGACTGAAACAGGCTCCAGGCTCTGAGCTAGTTGTCAGCACAGAGCCCGACGCGGGGCTCGAACCCACGAACCGTGAGATCATGACCTGAGCCGAAGTCGGACGCTTAACCGACTGAGCCACCCAGGCACCCCAAATGATAACTTTTTTTAAAAATCATTTTTCAGTGTCACAATTCAGTGGCATTAAGTATATCTTTACATTGTTGTGCACCCATCACCGCCATTGCTCTCCGGAAACTCTTCATCAACCAAAACAGAAACTCTGCACTCGTTAAACATTCTTACCTGCCCCCAGCCCTGGTTCTGTCTCTATGAATTTGACTGTTCCAAATACCTCATATAAATGGAGTCGTATTTGTCTTTTTGTTTCTGGCTTATTTCAGTTAGCATTCATGTCTGCAAAGAGCCTGGGTAGTTTTTTCTTTTTTAAGTGGCTTCATGCCCTGTGTGGAGCCTAATGAGGGGCTTGAAGTCACAACGCCGAGATCAAGAATCAGACACTTAACCGAATGAGCCATCCAGGTACCCCAAGGTGCCCCAAGGAGTACTTTTAAGAGCAACTACATTTCTTGAATACCACTCATTCACCAAAATAAATTATCTCTAACATCCTTTATGTTGTTCTTGTTATGTTTATTTATTTTTGAGAGACAGAGAGAGACAAAGCACAAGTCGGGGAGGGGCAGAGCGAGAAGGAGACCTGGAATCCAAAGCAAGCTCCAGGCTCCGGGCTGTCAGCACAGAGCCTGATGCGAGGCTCAAACCCGTGAACCAAAGTCGGACGCTTAACGGACTGAGCCACCCAGGCACCCCTCGGTTATGCTATTTAACAAACATATGGAGTAGATGTGAGCAACAGCATTCAAAGGGCTTGGAAGCCACCTCTGAATTGCGGATTTTTGCATAGGGGTTTTCACATGCTAACTGATCGCCTCTTGTACATTACATAGTTCAAGCCAAAGTCTTTAAAGCAAATTACCACACTGACACTGTGGCATAGTTAAAATTCAAAACCTACTGACAAGTAAAGTGTTGAGTGTTAATAAGGAAAAGATACTTCTTACTGAGTAGCAGGATCACATTTTGGTTCTATGAGGCAGTAGGGTTTTGAGGATGGCTTTAGGTTGTCTGGAGTTTTGCACAACACTCTGTGTGTGTGTGTGTGTATGTGTGCGTGTGCGTGTGCGTGTGCATGTTTGCGATTTAGAGTTTAGGACTTTTATCAGATTCTCAGGGTGGGTCATGATCTCCCTAAAAATGTTATGAGCCATATTGAAAGGGGAAATTCTATTTTCTGTAGTGTTTTGGAGGAAACAGACGGCAAAAGGTCCAGATTTTCAGGTGAGGTTGTGCAACGCACTGAATGTCTACGTTGCATCGAAATTCATGTGTTGAAATCCTAACCCTCAATGTGATGGTATTAGGAGGTGTGCGGCCTTAGGGAGATGATCAGGTCATGGGACAGAGCCCCTGAACAGGACTAGTATTCTTATTAAATGGACCCCCAAGATCTCTCTTGTCCCTTCTGCTTTGTGAAGACACTGTGAGATGCCCATCTATGAACCAAAGAAATGGACCCCCACTAGACACTGAATATGCCTATACCCTGACCTTAGACCTCCCAGCCTCTAGAACTTTGAGAAATGAAATTCTGTGGTTTATAAATTACATACTCTATAGTATTCTGTTATAGCAGCCTGAACTAAGAGGCGTGGGAATATTTACGAGCATAGGTTTCTTGCTTCTGAATTCTTGTGCACCCAGAGCTGAGGCTTCTGGTTGATGGCGGCTCTGGGTCCCAGGGTGAACTGGCTAGAACAGCCATGATCCTTCTTGCTTCCAACCTTTTGGTCTTTAGATTACCTCCTCTCAACTACAAGTCTATCTTTGGTGTTTGTGCCTCCCTAAATTTATAGTGGTTAAAAGTTCTAATTATCACCTGGTGTGGGTGTGCATATTGTCCATTTTCTTTAATTATGTTAAGGCCTTCTGTATGGGTGCCCACATTTGGCAGTTCCTCTTATCAGAATTAGCAATATCAGACTTGCAGCCTACAAGCATTTGGTTATCCATGAGGGCGGCCACATCACACAACTCCAGAGGACACCGTTCACTTTCATCTTGTGTGAATGGCACCTCTTGGAATTGGGCGGTCCAGCAGCCGTGTTAATTACGAGGGCTTTCTTGTGGGTGCAAAGGCCACTGGGGTCTTCCCTGACACCATTTTTTCTCATGGCCAATTTACTCTTTCATATATGTTTAGCAAGGGCTGTAGAAAAGATCAAAGAAGCCTCAAGAATGGGTGCCTTGCCTCTGTGTTCCAAACCAGCGAGATGATTGTTTGTCTGGCATTATGAAAAGATTTTTTACAACGATTGGCTAATGAAGGAGTTCAGGGAAATAAATAACATCAAGAAGCTTTCAAGGCTAATAATACTCTAATTTTCTGTGGTAGCCCTTCTACCCTAGACTTCTAAATAGTATGCCAGTTTAGCAAGCTGATATAAACTATTCCTTCCTACCTGGGGTGCCGTTCTTAACTCTGCCTGTTTAATTTTTCTATTTTCTTGAAATACCAGCTCAAGTCCCACCAACTCCATGAAGTCTACCCCGACCTCTTCCACTCACAGCCCCCTCTCCCTCATCTGAATTCAGCAGCACTGAGTGAGCCCTCCCTGTTAGCATTTACCACGGATTGCTACGCACTTCTGATTTCCCTCTTATACATGATGGGATAATATTTTGGAATGATATCTGGTATAATTCTCATTGCTGGTAATTTTTGTTGCTCTGTAGCCTTCTCTTCCCATTTTTGAGGCTGAGGCATCTACTGATGCGGGGGGGCAAAGTTGGAGGAGCACCTCCCAAAGCCGCCCTCTCTCTGACACACGCTGCAAGTTCCCAAGACCGTCTTCGGGCTTGAAAGACTCCCAGAATTCAATGAAAGCTGTGATGCTCACGTTATGGTTTCTCACAGGGAAAAGATAGGCATGTGGGGCAGAGTCTAGGAGAGTTCCACGTGCAGACCTGCCAGTTGTCCTCTTCTAGCAAGGATGGGTGTGATAACGTAGGCCGAGTTTTGCCAATCAGGGAAGCTTACCTGAGCCTCAGTATCCAGGTGTTATTGGAGTTCCGTGGCCGACTGCCCACGTGGCTCCCTTCAGGTTCCAGCTCCTCCAGAAGTTGAACTGATAACCGTGACTCAAGGCCCCCACTATAAATCACATTGTTAGGCTTTCTGGTGTGGTTCACAGCCCCCCGGTAAGCAAAGACACTTATCAGGCGGGAAATTCCAAGCATTTAGAGATGACTACCTCAGGGGCCAAAGGCCAAGGCCAGATCTCTCTTCAGTCAGAGTTCTTTGCCAGGTAGGAAGCTTCACAGAATCCGGCTGAAGAGTAGAAACCGATTTCAGCCACTCACTTCCCAGATAGGCCCTCACAATGCATTTCAGAGACATCAGTTGTGATTTTCATCTGCAGGAGTTTGATAGGCAGAGCCGGCTTCTTTGAGAGAAATGGGGTTTGTGGGTTCTATGGGAGCCAGAGCCAGCGCTGGATGACTAGAGTTTCGTTTACACAGGTGAACAATACAAGAGGGAGCCAGGTGAGATGTGACATCAGGGTGGCTTCCCATTGCACAGGAAGGCACTAAAAACCCTTCCTGGCTGGGAGAAGGAGACTGGGAGATCAGAGAGGAGAAAAGAGAGGGGCTCTGGGTTGACCCACCGATAGGGTTGAAACCAGGGTGTGGAAGCAGAGGGAGAAGCGCGCCAGGTGTGTTTGAGGATTGGGGTGCGGAAGGGATACCAGCTTTTCCGTCTGCCTGGAGATCGTGGAGGAGACCAGCCCACAGGTGCTCCACACCAATGAACTCTGAAGATGGCACACGTATAAAGCTTCCCGGGTTGTAAACAAATAGCATTGATTCCACATGAAAATGACACATGTGCATATCCACTATTATGCTGCCTGATGCATAGACAAATAGAAGTCTGCCCACATCGGTGGCAGGGATTAGTGTTATGTTTTTCAGGCACAATAGGCAATTTTCATCTTTCTTGTCTGTCTTGGTTAGTTGTCTAATCTCTGAATAAATAAAGCTGTGGGCAATTTCTAGCTGCTCACATCTGTATCTTTCTTATTCAGACACTGTTGGTAAAACGGCCTGCTCCTTGGCCTCATGTAGGCCTCTAGGTTCCCCTCAGCCCTCCTGTCTGACTTTATCCTCTGTTCCTCCTCCATAGACAGGCTACCCTTCACTAATAGGACTCGGTGGTTCCTGAATGCTCTTTGCATCTCTGGGTCTTTGCTAGGGCTGTAGTTTGTTCCTGGCGTGACTTTTTCCATCTCTATGGGGCTTAAATTCTGCTTCCTCCATGCCACCTTCCTCAGTGTTCCAGACTTGAAAGTGACCTCCTGTGACACATTGGCTTTGCCTCTGTTGTAGGATCTACAAACTCCTGCCTTTTGTCACTATTATCTATTACCTGACTATAGGTCACCTCCTGTGCTCGCTTATCAATTCCTTGAAGATGGGGACCATGCCTTCTCTTTTTATTTTTTTTTAATTGAAATATTATGTATTTATTTATGAGATAGAGAGAGTGCACAAGCAGTGCAGGGGCAGAGAGAGAGAGGGAAAGAGAGAGAACCCCAGGCAGACTCCGCACTGTAAGAGCAAAGTTCGATGTGAGGTTCAAACCCACGACCCACGAGATCATGACCTGAGCTGAAGTCAGGAGTCACAAGCTCAACGGCTTAAGTGGCTGAGCCACCCATGCACGCCTGCCTTGTCTTTTTAAATCTCGATGTCTCTAGTAGCACTGAGCACAGGCCCCTGCAGGGTCAGGTGCTCAGCTCTGCTGAATTGACTCACACACACACACACACACACACACACACACACACTCATAGACAGACACACACATACACACAGACATGCACAGATACACACAGATGCACATAGACACACACACAGACATACACAAAACAGACACACAAACATGCCCACAGACATACACACACACATAAACACAGAGACACACACACACAGACACACACACACACACACACCATCTTCACTCCCAGTGTCCTAGCATCTGGGAGTATTAGGGCAGAAGGACTGGAGTTGCATGATTTGGAGGGAGGGCATTTGGAGGGGGGGGCATTTAAAGGGGGCTGAGGTGGAACTCTACACGGAGGGCAGGGGGGTAGCTAGCAGACGGCTGGGTTAGGGCTTACCATTTGAGTAGACTTGGCTTCAGGTTGGATGGCTTCAAAGTTCTAGTTAGAGACTGAAAAATCCAGTGCTTTTTCATCACCCCAGGCTTGTGCTTCATGCCCCTACTGCCAAATTCGGGTGGCAGGCTCAGGGTGTGGGCTGAGGTGGGGCTGGATGCCACAAGAACCAGAGAACTTCTTTTTAAAAAAAATTATTTTAAATGTTTATTTACTTTTGAGGGAGAGACACACAGAACATGAGTGGGGGAGGGGTAGAGAGAGAGACACACACACACACACACACAGAACCCAAAGCAAGCTCCAGGCTCTGAGCTGTCAGCACAGAGCCCAACACGGGGCTCAAGCTCATGAACTGTGAGATTATGATCTGAGCCGAAGTCAGATGCTTAACCGACTGAGCCACCCAGGTGCTCCAGAACTAGAGAGCTTCTTTTCTGACTCTCGCCAAGTCTCCAGCAGAGAGAAAGCCATGTTTCCTTTGTTTTATCCTAAGGTGTCCTTGGATACCTTGGGGGGAGCATCAAAGAGTCTGGAGCAAAAGTCAAGAACTCTACATTTACAAAAGAAGGGGTAGAAATAATCTATAACTATTTTCAGAAATATTTGCTCTCACCGGCAGCTAGAAAGTATGAATTAAGACAACAGGTGGAAGTCATCTAATTTTTAAAATGCGTCTTCTATTCCCTTGAGAATTTTAAAATAGAAAATATTTATTTAATCTTAAAAAAATGAAAGCAGGTGGGTTGGCTGTCCCTCCCTGTCTTTTATTGGTCCAGTGGTGGCAAAGGTGAGGATGAGTTACAGGCCATTCTTTTTTGAGCATTTTGAAACCCAGGTCTAAAACTGACGTAACCTTGGCCAATTTGGCTTTTTAAAAGCCTTAAACAATGTGATTCTCTTTCATCCAGCAATTCTATCTCTAGAAGTTTGTCTTTAGGAAATATTTACAACAGTGCACCCAGATCTGGCATAGCAATGTGATTCACTTAAAAATGACAATAAAGAAATATCCTAAATTATGATAAAAGGAATTGGATAAATAATAAATAAACATAAATGTGCGTTCTTACCATAGAATGTGCTGAAGACAGTAAGCATGGTGTTGAAGATTCAGGCTAACTTTCCTTAAAACTCTAGTGTGTGATTCAGGGCTGTATAGACATTGCCCTGTCCACCCCAGGCACCTGCAGCCTGCAATGAGACACAGATCACTCTGCCTTTGGTACCATCCCAGGCTTCTGTGGTTCAAACCTCACTGGGGCCAAAATGAGCAGAAGGTAAGAGTAGGCTTGGATGTTGAAGATCCCAAATTGGCGTTTCGGGGGCTGGGCATGTGCACAGGTGCTGAGGCGACACTCAGGCTGTGGGGTGCTGTTGGATCACACCAGAGGGGGTGCCTGGGGAGGGCGTCTGGTCTGTATCTTTGGTGGCTTCCTTTCCTGTGTCTAATCTGTGGAGGAAATGGCATGGATGTTAGGCTGAATCACTGACTTGCCTGACATTGGGAGATTATTTCTTGACATGCAAAGATGCTCAGTGTACATTGCCAAGTGAAATAAACCATTCACAAACTGCATAGTGGTATGTTATTTCATTTTTTTTTTATCATAGAAGCATTTATTTCTCCATGCTTACATCTATACTTCTACTGCCACACACATGTAGACAAACATCTCAAAAGACAGCTTTGGGGCACCTGGGTGGCTCAGTCGGTTAGGCGTCTGGCTTCAGCTCAGGTCCTGATCTTGTGGTTCCTGAGTTTGAGCCCCATGTCAGGCTCTGTGCTGACAGCTCAGAACCTGGAGCCTGCTTCAGATTCTGTGTGTGTGTCTCTCTGCCCCTCCCTGGCTCACTCTCTGTCTCTCTCTCTCAAAAACAAATAAAACATTTAAAAAATACATATATATAAAAAGAAGGCTTATTCACATGTGGACATCTGTTATTTCTAGGGGGTGGACATGTAGTAATTTTGGTGTTTATTAGTACTTAAAGGTTTTCATTCTTCTTCCTCCCTTCCTCTCTTTCTTTATTTCCTTCCTGTCCTTTACATAAAAACATGTATTACTTGTGTACTAAACATTAAAAAAGAATATGAGCTCTTGGGGGGATCCACCTCTGATTTCCTCCTCTGCCTGAGAAACCATAGTAAGAAACTCCTGATTTGGGGTTTTAAGTGGCCGGAAGTGAGAGTCTGGTGGAAGGAGTCACCATGCATTTGGACAGAGGCATCTGGGAACATCACAGGTGGGCCATACAGAGAGAAGAGGAGAGGAAGGCCGCGCTGAGAGGTAGCTGCATGAGCAATAATAAGTGGGTCACAGACAGCTCCAGGCCTCTTGAGGATGTGGGTACTGAGTACAAGGTGCTCAGAGATGTTTGCGGCAAGGGGGCTTGGACGCTTCTCACACTTCCTGCTGTCCATCTGGACCTCAGCTACTGCCTCTAATCATTCTTTTACCTTTTTCTGTTTGAGAGTCTCATCATAAAAGGAATTTCAGGTTCACTGAGGGGGCAGACTTTTTTTTATTATTAAAGTTTAAAATATGTTTTATTTTATTTTTGAGAGAGAGAGAGAGACAGAGCACGAGCAGGGGAGGGGCAGAGAGAGAGGGAGACACAGAATCCGAAGCAGGCCCTAGGCTCCGAGCTGTCAGCACAGAGCCTGATGCAGGGCTCAAACCCACAATCCACAAGATCAGGACCTGAGCGGAAGTTGGATGCTTAACCAACTGAGCCACCCAGGCACCCTGGGGGCAGTCACTTCTTACAAAATCCCTCAGATTTCCCAGTGCTGAGGAGGAGGGACACCAAGTGAAGCGGCAGGACTTGAGTTGACGCAAATTCCATTAAGGCGGTCTTAGGGAATCGCTTCCTCCTTCATGCTTATGGAAATCTAGGAAGGTTAGAAGACTGTCTATTTTAGGGGCGCCTGGGTGGCTTAGTCAGTTAAGCGTCCAACTTTTGCTTAGGTCATGATCTCGCGGTTCGTGGGTTCAGGCCCCGTGTCGGGCTCTGTGCTGACTGCCAGCTCAGAGCCTGGAGCCTGTTTCAGTCTGTGGCTCCCTCTCTCTCTGACCCTCCCCTGCTCACGCTGTCTCTCTCTCTCTCTCTCTCTCTCCTAGAAATAAATAAAAAAACATTTTAAAAAATTAAAAAAAAAAAGAAGACTGTTTATTTGAAACATTTCCTCCTCTAAGACTATTCTTAATAGAGGCATCAGGGCTATTATGAGTAATTTTATACTCATAACAGGTAAATTTAGCTTACGAAAAATTCCCTTTTTACTCTTCAGAATGGATTAGGGGATATCTATATGATAAAATAACTCACACTCCCTGGTAGTCTGACATGCTTCTTGCCTGGAAGGCTGCCGGCCTGCTGAGAACCACGTCTCAGCTACCGCTTTTATGATCCACACTGCAGACTGAATCGTTTTCACTGATGTACCTTTATAGTTAGATTACTCTCACACTTAGGAGATGTTTTTCTCACCACCAATCCAGGAACGCAGCAAGCTGGCTGTGCTATTTGAGGTCTTGTCAGAATCTGGTTCCGACGTGGAAAGGCCTCAGAGGGTCCCTGACTCTTCCCTCAAAGTGTGAGGAGGACCTGATGGTGGCAGCGACTCTGAGGTCCATGAAGCTGGACAGCTGCAGAGGACCCAGGGAATGCTGGTGAGAGCCAGCCGCAGGGAGAGCCTGCTGGGCATCTGGGGGCCTAGAAGCCCCTCTCCTCTATCCTCCAGAGCATCCCTGTGGACACCAGAGCAGCTCTCTGCGTTTTCCCCTGGGCAGGGAGACTGGGAAGGGACCAATTCGTAGAGTCGGTAAACTTGGCTTCTAGGTAGGGGCTGGTTCCCAGACACTTGAGAGGAATAACTGAATGTGGAAACCATGTGAGGGGCTGTGAGTCCTGTGTCACAGGGGAGAAGGTGGCCATCCCCGACCTCATTCCCTTCCATTTAGCCCCTGGAGAGCGTATTTGTTGGTAGGAGCATTCACCTCAGACCATTGGGAAGCTGCACTTGCACCTTGCAACTGTCAACTCTCTGGAGGTAGAGTGAGTCCTGCTTTTTCCACAGGGGAGTTGCTTTGCTGCTCTCCTTTGTCCTGTCCCAACTGCTAGAAGCCCCTGGGTGCACCTGTGAGCGTTTTTAGAATGTTCGTTGTTTTCTGGACACTAGACATCGGTCTTCTTACAAAATGAGAATCTAAAGAAGCGTGTTTGCTGATGATTGGTAGATGGATAAAGTCCCAGAACAAAGTTATATTCACCTGCTGACCCTCATATATAGCCCAGTTCAAGACTAATGTTAGCCACAGTATCAGTCTCAACCTATGTCAAGTGAAGAATGTATTGTTTAAGAGGAATACCTTTTTCCAGAAGGCCTTCAGTGAACTCTTGCTCGGGTCCCACAGGCCAGGGTTCGATCCTATGCTCATTCCCCAGCTGCAGGGGAAGCTAGGAACAGGAGTAAGTGGCATTTTCACCTCCACAGTGGTGGGCTGTTCAGCAAGGAAGTAGGATTAGAGAATGCTTGTTGGATAGGCAACCATGAGCATCGGCCTTATTTCTCTGGTGTCTGGTTCTCCAAACATCTTATCAGGGTCCTTGACAGCAATGTCCAAAAGTCCAACAAATTTCCCTCACCTGTTTAAGCTTGTTTTCTCTGTATCTTGGAAGCTTTTTGTTGGAATGTAGAGGACACATCATCTTCTGCCATCATCTCTTATCACTTGGCCATGTTGGCCAGAGCCTGAATCATGGGTGCTAGTCTGCTGGTAGTCTGACTATGGCCCCAACACTTGTCCCACCCATCTGACTGCCTCCTTGAAAAGCTGCCTTCCTACTATACCTATACCCAGCAGCTCCATCCCCACCAACAGAGTGCCAACCCTGTCTCAGGCAAGCGGATGACTGACTCCATGACTCCATGCCAACCTAGTTACCTCATCTGGTTTCTTTCTTTAGTCTCCTTACTTTGGAGTCTGAGAGACCGTAATTGTAACTCTAACTCTAACTCATGGGATTGCACCCGTGGGGGTGCACTGCTGTGCTTCTCCTCCCAGTGGGTTGGTTTCTAGGAGAGTTGGTGTGCACTTATCCATGTTGTGTTTCTGACTCATCAGTTATAATTACATCTGACAGTTTATAACAGAACCCTGACTGTGATGAACCAAATAGAAGTTTTATGTCCTTATAGAAAAAGTCTGGAGAAAAGCAGCCTAGAAGTGAGGTGAAGTATCCACAGTGGTACCAGGGACTCAGGCTTCCTCTTTCCTCCTGCTTTTCTGTCCATAGTGTGTGGCTTTTGTCTTCACGACAGCAAGATGACTGCTTCACCTATAGGAATCACATCTTGTTTTAGGTAGGAAGAAGGGGAGAAAGAATAGTAAAAATGCAAAGGTTTTCCTTCCTTTCTTTTCTTGTTTTAATATACACATAAAACATTTCCTTTAGAGAGAGAGAGAATGCTTGTGTGTGCACGTGAGCAGGAGAGGGGCAGAGAGGGAGAGGGAGAGAGACAGAGAGAGAGGATCCCAAGCAGGCTCCATGTTCAATGTGGAGCCTGATGTTGGTCTTGATCCCAAGATCCTGCGAGCATGACCTGAGCTGAAATTAAGCATCGCACACCCAACCGACTGAGTCACCCAGGTGCCCCTCTTTCTTCTTTTCTCACTTCCTTCTTTCCTCCCTTCCTCCCCCTTTCCTTCTTTCTTTTAAATAAGGAAACAATTAAGTTTTCCCAGAAACTCCAAGCTGTAGGCTTCTACTTATTTCTTATTGGCCAGAACCAGATCACACAGCCACTTCCTTACCTGCAATGAATGCTAAGGGAGATAAGATGGCACATTGCCAAATACATTGATGCTCTCTTATTTAAGGAAGAAGCAAGAATAGATGCTGGGTAGGCAGCGAAAAGTGTGTCATGGAAACCCATCACTTCAGGTCAGATGTGTTCTGGGGGAAAGGGCCGTGTACCTGAATCATGGAAACTTCCCATTGTCCATATTCCCACAAGGCACTCAAATCCCTCTTTGGTGAAGGACATGTTGNACCCAGGTGCCCCTCTTTCTTCTTTTCTCACTTCCTTCTTTCCTCCCTTCCTCCCCCTTTCCTTCTTTCTTTTAAATAAGGAAACAATTAAGTTTTCCCAGAAACTTTCCCAGAAGTAGGCTTCTACTTATTTCTTATTGGCCAGAACCAGATCACACAGCCACTTCCTTACCTGCAATGAATGCTAAGGGAGATAAGATGGCACATTGCCAAATACATTGATGCTCTCTTATTTAAGGAAGAAGCAAGAATAGATGCTGGGTAGGCAGCGAAAAGTGTGTCATGGAAACCCATCACTTCAGGTCAGATGTGTTCTGGGGGAAAGGGCCGTGTACCTGAATCATGGAAACTTCCCATTGTCCATATTCCCACAAGGCACTCAAATCCCTCTTTGGTGAAGGACATGTTGCAAATCCCCCCCCCCCCCTTCCCCAGAGTGCTGGTATATTTGCATAGGGGCATTTCTGCTAGGTTCCCAGCTTCCTAAAAGAACAATTATTTGCTTCTGCCTTGCTCCTTCTCTCTCTCTCCTTCCTTTCCTTCCTTTCCTTCCTTCCTTCCTTCCTTCCTTCCTTCCTTCCTTCCTTCCTTCCTTCCTTCCATAGTCACTTCTTCAGGTCCCTAATATGTGTCAGACAATGTCCTAGATGCTTATGGAAACAGGCCAATGTCACTCCCTCTTCTGTTGAACAAGATGCCAAGAGTGGCCACTGGATGCTAGACAAGAATCATGGCTCTCCCATGAACGTCACCTATTTGGAAGCAGCCAAGCAAGGGATGTGTGCCTGTGGCTTGTAAAGAGTTTTAGGGAGGTCTCTGGGAAATTGTTTGAATAGTTTGCAGTTCTTTTGAAAGGGAAGACACAGTCTCTGCATCTCCCTGAAGGATTGAAACCGTCCTCAGCCCTCCATCTGTTGACTTCACACACGTGCGTGGGAAGCTTGCTTTCCCTGTGACAGATGGCTGGAAAAGTGAAGTCATCTCATCACAGCTGCAGCACAAGGTGTCCCCTGCCCCTGCTTCCATCAGTTGGGACTGTTGCTGGTGATGGATGTCAGGAGCAAGGCAGTGGCTGGGCCAGGCTTAGAGAGGTTAAAGGTGGTGTAGTCATGTATCCATGTCTGTGTGAAAACTCCTTTCTGTAATGTTCTCAACCCTTCGATGAGAAAGATATGCGTAATATTCAATTTTACATGAAGAGAGAAGGTATCTGCTGGGGAAAATTGGATTAAACCAAGAAAAACTATTAACATACTATTAATAACGATTTACATTTGTCTATCAGGTTATACCTTTCAAAATGCTGATGTACACTTGATTTCATTGGATCTTTAAAAGAATTTTGCTGTAAAATCTGTTTCATATTATATACTTAAATATTTACTACCCTTTACCTCTTACCTAACAAAGCCAATAAAACTTTCACAGACCCTGAATATCAGTATCTTAGTTACGCTAAGCCTACATGCTTTCCTCTCTCTTTTTACTTGCTTCATGATCCTGCTTTACAACATGTGTTCTATACTTCTAATATTCTCAGACCTTTTCACGTTTCTGTTATTGTGTATGTGATGTCCCACTCTAACCCATTGTGTTGTTTGTCCTGTTTGAGTTTTTACCATTTCATTGAGGTCTAATTGACGTAAGTTTTGACATATGTATGAATCCATAAAACCATCACCACAATCAAGATAGTAAACATATCCATTTATTTCAGGTACTCTAAGTTGGTCTTTATGATTGGCATGCAAAAGAAACTTAGCTAAGATACCACTTTCTTTACATTTTCTGGCTTTCTTTACATTTTATTTACATATTTGTGAGGCTCTCTTTCAGGTTCTGTACTCCTGGTGCTGTCGATTCATGCTGGACCTCAGCTTTAATAAATGACCCCATAGTCTGTGTCTCCTGCTTCCCTTTCAGCAAGTGCCGTCTGTCTCATGGGAGGGTTGAAAGAGCAGTTTGGAGGTGGGAGACCTGAGTCCTTGTCTCTGCCTTGTTTCTTTCAGATACATGACCTTGGATGATTAAGATAATCATGTTACACACCTCACATGAGAACCTCCTTGTGTAACAGAATACATACACCAAGTCATGATACGTGTTATATTCCAAAACCAAATCACATATGGACAATTTACAAAACAAATGTCCCCAAATTGGTCCAAGTTCTCTTGGACTGCTCACCTGCTTGAAGATAACTCAAAGTTGAGAGAGGAGAGGACAGCGAATGTGTGAGGGAATTTTCTTGAGACAATGGTTGCCACGATGTAAATCCCCATCACTTGAAGCCCAGTGGGGGCAGGTAACTTCAAGGGAACCAGTTAGAGATCTTGATGTGTGTCCCAGTAGGTGGGGGAAGAGCTGACCTGGAGGTACCTGATTCATGCCTGACAAAGTTATACAAGTGTAGGGCCAACAGGGTAGGTAGTTGGTTTACGCTCCCAGGAGCTTGGTGGGCTGAGGGGACATATGAAGGGTTTCCCGGGGATCAGGGCTTTGTTGATCTCATGGGAGTGAGAAATGGGCTGAAGGCTTTTAGTATCTTACCCTGTCCTAGGGAAGGTGAGGGGAGAGCAAAGGAGGCCCTAACAGAGTCTGTGTGGAGTGGCCTGCAGAGGATCATGGGTGATGGGGAGCAGTGCCCTGGGGGGCAGAAGGCAGGGCCCATGCATGGGAGGGTGGCCAGAGAGGTCCAGCAGAGTAGCCTCCAGTGAGCCCAAGAAAGCCCTGAGGGGAGACGTGTGGCTCAAAATGTCCGCCTGCTCAGCCACGAGAGCAAAAGCTGTCAGTCACAAGGAACCTCTTTACCCCTTGCCCTCTTCTCTCCCTATGTGCCAGACTGTGAGGGACATCACACCACCTCCCAGGGCTTTGCGAGGGTGAGGAGGAGTCTCATCTTTGAAGGTGTCTTATAATTTATGAATTGGGAGATGTCACCTCAGAGTGAGCAGAAAAAGTCATAAGACCTGGCCATGTTTTCATCACAGGTGAAATTTACTCCTACATTTGAAAGGGAAAATGAAAGCTAAAACAAAATCGTGTTTTAATCGTGTCACAAATTATGCTTGTTCATCATACAAGTTTCACTCTTGAAGTGTAAAATCACGCAGATCTTATGTTCAGTACATCCCTTACTGTCACTTCTTCTCTTCTTGGGTGCTAAGACTGTGGTTCTCAACCTTGAGCTGTATCAAATTGCCTGAAGGGTTGTTAAAGCACAAATTGCTGGGCTCCATTCCCAGGGTTTTTATTTAGTGTGTGATATTGTGATTTATAATAAGAAATATATATTTGGTCTTCGTCTCTGTTTCTGGCACAGAGCTCCTAAAAGCCTTGGAATTTCCTAATAGTTGACGGGCCGGAAAGGTATCTTTCTTTATGTTAATGAGCTGACTTTTGAAAGCTGCTTCTAGGTCAGCTGAGGCTGGGGGCCAGTTGCCAGAGAAATCTGCCCTGTGACTGGAGCATCAGGAACCTTCAGTCCCACCCCCAACCTCCAGGAAGGAGAAAGGGGTTGCAGGTTGAATCAATCGCCAATGGCCAATGATATATATTTATTTATTTTTAAGTTTATTTATTTATTTATTTTGAGAGAGACAGAGACAGTAAGAGTAGGGGAAGGGCACAGAGAGTGGGGGAGAGAGAATCCCAAGCAGGCTCTGTGCTGCCAGCATGAGGCTTGAACCCACAAAGCTGTGAGGTCATGACCTGAGCTGAAACCAAGAGTCGACTGTTTAATTGACTAAGCCACCCAGGTGCCCGCCAATGGCTGATGATTTAATCAGGTATGCCTATGTAATGCGGCCTCTATAAAACCCCAAAAAGGAGAGGGTTTGGAGAGCTTTGGGTCTGGTGAGCAGGTGGAGATTCTGGGAGAGTGGGGGCACCCTGGAGAGAGCATGGAAACTCGGCACCTTTCCCCATCGTTTATCCTTGCCGTCTCTTCCGTATGGCTGTTCCTGAGCTCTATCCTTTCATATGAACTGGTGATCTGGTAAGTAAAATGTTGTTTTGAGTTCTGCAAGCTGCTCTAGTCACTTAATTGAACCCAGCAAGGGGGTCATGGGAACCTCTTTATACTCCGTTGGTCAGAGCACAGGTAACAACCTGGACTTGAGACTGGTGTCTGAAGTCCAAGGAGGGGGTCGTTGGAGCCTCCAGTCTGTAGCCAGTCCATCAGAAGAGCAGGTAAGGACCCGGGTTTGCAACTGGCTTCTGAAGTAGTAATGGTGGCGCAGTCTTGTAGGACTGAACCATTAACCTATGTAATGTGACACTGCCTCTGGGTAGATAGTATCAGAATCAAGTTGAATGGTAGGACACCCAGCCGGTGTCCAGAGAATAGCTCCTTGTTGGTGAGGGGAGCACCCCAGCCCCCACATTGGACCCCTGGTCTCAGAACACTTTTAATAGTGGGTCTGGGGTAGGGAGGCTAAGAATTTGCATTTCTAATAAGTTTCCAGGTGTTGTTGTTGCAGCTGATTTGAAGCCCATCCTTGAAGAGCCACTGCTCCAAGACCCTAGTTGCTCCTGCTTGATTTCACATTGGGATCACCTGGGGCCATTTACCTACTGATGCTAGGGCCCCACCCCCAGAAATCTGATCGAATTGGTAAATTCAATCCATGGATTAAAAGTGGCACGACCAGTTCATGGAGTAAAGGCTGCCCAGGGAATTAGAGGAGGAATATTTACTTTTATTTTTCGATTCCAACCTACCTAATTAAAGGTGGATGCTTTGACTTTCTGCTTATACATTTTAGTCATATTTGAATTTTTAACAAAGAGCATATATCACTTTATAACTAGCAAGAAAAACATGTGACTTTATTCTCCCGTCAATGTGTCCATTTTATTTTATTTTAGTTTTGAGAGAGAGAATGTGTACGCAGGCTTGAGCAGGGAGGGGCAGAGGATGAGGGAGAGAGAATCTTAAATATGCTCCATGCCCAGCACAGAGCCTGATGCAGGGCTTGATCTCACAACTATGAGATCATGACTGGAGCTGAAATCAAGAGTTGGGTACACGACTGACTGAGTCACCCGGGCGTACCAACCGTGTCTGTTTAGACATGGCGTCTGTTTAGACATGGCGTCTGTTTAGACATGACGTCTGTTTAGACAGCATGTACCATACTCTTTGAAATCCTAAAGGACGTTTGGAGCCCTCTTCCTTTCTTCCTTTGATCACTTTAAAAAATTCCTTCTTGATCTAAGAAAATCTAGCTCATTCTGAATTCAGCCAAATTTATTGTATATTGAAAAATTAATTTTAGCTATTAGTATGGAATGTTGAAAAAAATGTTGTTTTCATCCCTTAGGTGTCATAATCTCTGATCTTTCTTTCTCTCCCCTCTTTTGCAATCCAGAAAGTTCTACCAATCCACTTCTCTTTCTGGTACATATATTCTAGGCACATGTATGTAAATAAGTGATCTTTATTCATGTGTTCTCACAAATCAGTAGAAATTCTTATTGAGGGCTTATGTGCCAGACATGGTGAGACTTATTTGCATTTTACAGATCGGGACGCAAAGGCTTAGAAAGTCTCCAAATTCATGATTATAAAACTATGTTTACAGCTTTGTAGGTCCCCTTTCTGCCCAAGCACTTACTGAATATCACCCTTAGCAAACAGAAGAAATGTGTTCAATTTGTGACAAGACGGGTAGCCCAGTTGTCAATTTATCAATTCAGCCTTTGCAAACTCTCTTCAGAGACCCTATTTATTCCAGATTGATTTTTGGTGATGACTCATGTGTCTACCTCTTTAAAGACAGCATTGAGAGGCGCCTGGGTGGCTCAGTTGGTTAAGAGTCAACTCTTAGTTTTGGCTCAGGTCATGACTTCAGAGTCCGTGGAATCGACTGCGTCAGGCTCTGTGCTGACAGAGTAGAGCCTGCTTGAGATTCTCTTTCCCTCTCTTTCTGTCCTTCCCCTTCTCGTGCTAGCTCTGTCCCTCTCAAAATAAATAAAATTGACCACAAAAGACACAATTAAAATATTCTTGTATGGAGGAAAGATTACTTTTGGGAGACAGTCCCACATTTTATTATTCCCAGGCTCTCATTCACATACTGCATTATACATATACATCTGGCAACTGAGATTTTTCTTTCAAACATCCTCAATTTGTATATTAAACAACATTTTCCTTCTACACCACTCCCTTTCTCTATTATTGAGAGAAATTATTCGTGGGAAAACCCCCAAACCTGTTCCCTTTATGTTCAGCAAAATTCTCTGTAGGTAGTAAGCTTATTTCTAGTATTAAAATCATAACCAGTTTCTTCTCTCTCCGGGCCAGACCAAAGCTGTGACTATAATGTTTCTCATGCTACTACTTTTATGTATTTCTAGACTGCGTCTTTTCCGTACAGATGCAACTTTATTAAGACCTACACAATTTCCTTTGGCCATTGTCTCCTCATGGCTCCAAATTTTCTTCGAGGACTGAGAACCAGGGTCTTTATTTGCTTTGGGCTTTCTCTCCCTGTTGTGTTTTTTTCCTCCTCTGTGATTCATTTCAATATAATTGGCTGTTTCCTTTCCTTTCCGTGCGTTAGCGATTCCCCACAGCTTTTCCCCGTAAGATTTTATTACACACATTTTCAAAATACAAGGAGGTTTAAGGAATTTTATAGTGAACAGCCATATCTTGCCACTCAGATTCTACCGTTAACATGTGAGTAAACTTACTTATTCATGTGTCTAGCCACATAAATGCTCTTCTTTTTCTATCACACCACCTTCTTTTTTGATGCATTTAAAATGAAATAATGGGTATCAGAACCCCACCCATGAGCCTTCCAGTTATGTAATATTAGAATTCAATATTAATGGATTTTTTTCCTTTTGAGTGAAATTTATACGCAATCAAGTACATAAATCTCAAATTGACCACTTGATGTGTTTTTGCAAATACCTGCTACCTTGCCTGACTCCAAAGACCGGGAACATGGTTCAAAGTTTAGAGTGTCTCTATTGGCCACCCAGCTCTTTTCTCCTTTAAATTGACACATTCTCTCTCTGCTTCTATTTGCTTCTGTTCTTCTCTGTTCTGTTTTTACTCCTGCTCCGTCTGCCTCTCTTTTTGTATTATGTCATGACTAGCGATGAAAAGAGAATCTAATTGGTTCAATTGGTTACCACCCAGTATAAACCACTTCTGCCGGGTAAAGCTTGCCAGCTTTTAGACGGCTGTGTGTTTTTTTGTTTTTGCTTTTTGTTTGCTTTTCATTTTTGCTTTTGTTTTTGTTTTTTGAGTCAGGTGTCCTAGTTTCAAGGGGAGCTGCCTGGCACCAAAGGCAAATTATTGCTTTTGCTCCTTCCTCTTAAGGGGGCTTGGAACTGGCAGGTTCAGAGCATTAGATGCAGGACGTGTAAAGTTAATTCTGTCCTCACAAGCTAAAGACTTCATAGTTTCTAGGCAAAAAGTACCAGGTATATGGCTAAGCCTTTCCTTCCTTTGCTATATTTATCTCACTTTATGTCCTCCAAGTCAGGCCCCTTTTGTGTCTGCTACGCTGCTGGTATGTTCGTTCATCTGAGGATATAACTCAAATGAAGTTTCCTGGAGGACACAGATCTTGAGCTGCAAAGGGCTGATCACTCTGGCATATAAAGAACTCCCAGAAATCCTCAGGAGAAAGACCTAAAAACTAAAAGAAAAATGGATAAAGGACATGAACAGCCAGCTCACAGAAAAACAGATTAAAGGGGCCTGAACACCTGAAAAGGTGGTCAACTTTGCTTTTAATAATAAGTGAGTATATAAAATATAATATATAAAAATCTATAGTGACCAATACATATACATATAGTGAATCATGAAAAGAATAATAATAGAAAATAACACTACAAGACTATTTCTTACTCCCCACACCCCCAAAACCCTAATCCTCTAACTTAAAAAAAATTTTTTTTAATGTTCTTATTTTTTTCTGAGAGAGAGAGAGAGACAGCATGAGCAGGAGAGGGTCAGAGAGAGAGGGAGACACAGAATCTGAAACTGGCTCCAGGCTCTGAGCTAGCTGTCAGCACAGAGCCCAGTGCAGGGCTCCAACCCCCAAACCATGAGATCATGACCTGAGCGGAAGTTGGACGCTTAACCGACTGAGCCACCCAGGTGCCCCTCCTCTGACTTTTAGGAATCCATAAGGATCACGTAGTCTGGCACATAGGCCGGCTTCACATAGTATACTTCTCCAAGGTATTAGTCAATGTAAGAAAACACTGGAGCAATGACTAGAGGAATAGTTATAAAGTCCTCAGAGAAAGAAAAAAAACTGTACCAAACTAAATTATGTAAAAGTAAATAAGCAACTGAGAAATATTTTCAAATATGACAGCTTCATGGCTGTCACACACAGCCACTCATATAGACTATCATGCACATGGTGTTCCCTGGAAATGTGCAGTGCACAACCTGCACAGCTGTAGGTGGTAGTTCTTAATCTAGTTCCCACAAGACCTTAAAAAACTACTGAAAGATAAAATGTAGTTGTTTCAAAGGTGAATACGGAGAAGCTACAGTCGAAGGACTGGCTGTGGGGATCAAAGCTGTCTGAATGCAGCAATAAAACTAAGATAGCAGTGGCGGTTATAACTTCAGAACACAATGTAAATGTTACAAAGAAAATGTACAACAATAAAAACATCAGATGGTACAGAGGGTGAGAAGGTGGGCAATAGCCTGAGTACACATGAAGTTTCTCATTTTTCATAGCAGGTGACCCAAAGATCTTGTTTAACCCTGCTAAACCAAGCAATGGGATATAAATGCATACAAAAACATAAAATTAAAAAATAAAAGAACAGAATAACCAACAATGGGCAATAGAGAGGAGGGAATGGTATAGCAGGAGATAGTTATCTTCAATCCTAATGTGGAGCCAACAGGTTTCCTAAAAATACAGAGAATGAACTTTGACTTTGTTACTGTATTCAAAAATTGGTATATAAAAAGGATAAATACTACTGTTGGGAAAGTGAAAACAAAACAAAACAAAACAAAAAACCGAGGTGAAAAGACTAGACTTTGAAGGCCCTACCAGGATGGTTCCCTTTGAGAAAAGTCTTAAAGGATGGAAGTGAGTAAAGCTGAGTGCCTGTTTGGGGAAAGGACTTCCAGGTTGATGGAGGAGCTAGTTCAAAGGCCCTGAGGTGGAGGAAGCACACTTGACATGCTCAGGGAACACCAGAAAGGTGGCTTGTCTGGAGTACTCAGGGCGAGTGGGAGAACGGTAGATGAGAGAGTTCGGAAGGACAATGGGGGATGGCCAATCAGGTCAGGCCTGCTGCTGCTCCTGATTCTATTATTTTAGAGTAAGAAAGAGGGAGAGAGAGATGGTAAGGAGACCTAAAATTCACACATCAGTTGCATTTAAAGCCTAATTCTGAAATTTTCGCCTCTTGGTTTCTTGGTCCTTGCAGGCCCTGTATGCCACTTAAAAATCCACTGCACCAAATCTGCCACCTAAAAGCATTTCAGTGAGAAATAATGGAATAAGTAAGAGAGAACTTACTGGCCATGGTACTGGGCTCCGTACAGAAAAAAAAATAACATTAAAAAAAAAAAGGGGGAGGGCGCCTGGGTGGCTTAGTCGGTTAAGCGTCCGACTTTCACTTAGGTCATGATCTCACGGTTTGTGGGTTCGAGCCCCACGTCGGGCTGTGTGCTGACTGCCAGCTCAGAGCCTGGAGCCTGTTTTAGTCTGTGACTCCCTCTCTCTCTGACCCTCCCGTGCTCACGCTCTCTCTCTCTCTCTCTCCTAGAAATAAATAAAAAACATTAAAAAAAAAAAAGAAAAAAAAATAAGACTTGTTCCTCAACTTCAAGGAATCCATAGTCTTGCTGGAGTAAAAACACTTACAGACAGATAGGCAATCCTCCAAGGACCGTGTGCCAGGAAGGATTCTGTTGCTGGCTCAGTGAGGGAGCTGGAGGGAATGGACTCTCTAAACTGGATGGTCAGGGGAGTTTCCTGGACAGGGTAAGTCTTGAGCTGCACCTCAAAAAGTGAATGTCAGAGGAAGGGAATTTCAAGCGAGAAGAAAAACACAATATGAGGTGCCTGGGTGGCTCAGTGGGTTAAGCATCTGCCTTCAGCACAGGTCATGATCTTGCCATTCCCGAGTCCGAGTTTGAGCCCAGCATCGGGCTCTATGCTGACAGCTCAGAGCCTGGAGCCTACTTCAGATTCTGTGTCTCCCTCTCTGTCTCTGTTCCTTCCCCACTCACGGCTCTGTATTTCTCAAAAATAAACATTGAAAAAAAACCAACCAAACTAACTGCAGGGCGCCTGGGTGGCTCAGGTCATGATCTTATGGTTCATGGGTTCAGGACCCATGTCGGGTTCTGTGCTGACAGCCAGCTCAGAGCCTGGAGCTTGTTTCAGAGGCTGTTTCAGAGCCTGGAGCCTGGAGCCTGTATCTCCCTCTCTCTCTCTGACTCTCCCCTGCTCATGCTCTCTCTCTCTCTCTCTCTCAGAAATAAATTTAAAAAATTAAAAAAAAAAAAAAACAGAATAGCCTAGTGATAGCAATGAGCTTGAGCATGGTATGCTGTGGGTGGTGAGGCTGCTCACTCAGGTTGGGGGAGACCTTGGAAGCTCAACAGAAGAGTTAGAAATGTGAAAGATTTGCTTTTCCCTAAGTGCAAGCAAGAGAACTCGTGGGGATACTGCAAACTCTGACAGAGAAGAAAGGGGCCGGCAGCCCGCCTGGATTCACTGCAAGGGGAAATTTTCTTGGAGAACTTCTGTGGGGAGCCTCACACTCTAAGGACTCCCATAATGCTTTGTGCTCACCAGAATCTCCATTCCCTATCTGAGGGCAGCTGGGAACATTTCTTAGCAGACCCTGTCACTAGTCACAACAAGCCAGACTAAAGTCAGTGACATGAAGCATTAAAAAAAATTATTTATCTTTTTATTTGAGACAGAGAGCTCAAGTGGGGGAGAGGGACAGGGCAGGGGTCTCCACACTCAGCATGGCGCCTGATGCAGGGCTCGATCCCATGACCCTGGGATCATGACCTGAGCAGAAATCAAAAGTTGGTAGCTCAACTGACTGAGCCACCCAGACGCCCCTACATGAAAGCATTTTAAGCATGTTACAGGAATAGAGATCCCAGAAATGGCAGGGATAAAGGCTACACTCATCCTGTTTTTAGCACACAGGGGTGAATTCAGAGAGCAGAAAGACCAGAGAATCCATTGTAAAAGGCAGGGGGCTGGGGGTTGAAATGGGACTGCCCACTGTCCCCCTTGAACATGGAGTCCTGGCTCAGGAAGACTCCACCTCTTCTGCAGGTTAATCCCTTCTGCCCCTACTGCTGCCCCCCACCCCCTGTCCCCACCCCCTGGGCACAGGGGTCTGATTTCCTACCTCTGTGCCTTTCACAGCCCAGCAGTGGGACATCTCTTCAGCCTCTTTTCTGCTCATAGGTCTGAGGTTTAATCCCTTAAGGAAAATTAGCTAGAAAAACAGAGAAAACCACTTGGGGGGAAGTTTCAAGGTTACTCCAGCTGCTACTGCCTGATCCACAGGACCAGGCCTGCTGCTTAAGTAGTTCTTTGCGACTGAAAGTGTGTCTAAGGCATCATTAGTGGACACACAGAATCTCATCCCACCCCAGCCCTCCTGAGTCCAAATCTTCAGTTTCCAACATCCCCGGGGCAAGATTCAGATGCACATGAAGCTTTGAGAAGCATGGGTCTTGTTCACTCTTCATGAAAGAAGCTTCTCAGGCTGCAGTTTGAAAAGTAGATGGGTCCACTCTGCTCTTTGGCTTGGAGAGTCTGGCTCTCTATACTCCTTTCTGGGGGGTCCCTTCCCTCTTTCTCTTCAGCCTATAAACACTGATTGAGCGCTTGCTGTGTGCTAGGTTCCAGGATGGGCTCTGGGATATAAGAAGGAAGGTACCAGTCCTGGCCCTTTGGCAGCTGATGGTCCTCTGGGAAGAAAGCATGCAAATGCCAAGCTAGAATACCTGTGTCTCATTAGACGGGTCATGTACTTACCTAGTGATGCCCTCTCTCCACCCCAAGTTCCCTGGTGGCTTAGGGACATGCTAGGCGGATTCTGAAATCCCATCTTCCCTCTTATAGGTCTGCATGGTCACCTGTTTGGGATGCTAGACTCTTTCACTATAACTGATTATCCTGGCTCTGTGGTTTTCCTTTTAGCAAATTCCTTCCCACATCAAGTGCTGGCTATTTTTCCTCTGCTAATTCTGGAAACTGTCCCCCTGTCCCTAACTTCAATACGATTAGCCTGATCCAGGCCTTTTGTCTTTATCAAAAATGATACATGATCTTTGTACCGGTCTTCCAGTACAGGATAGTGTACTATCAGGATACTGAGTCTTGTCCCGGCTAAATCCATTCCCTACAGCAGACAGACTGATCTTTCTGATACACAAAATTGAGTGCTTGTTAAAACCCTCCAAAGCCTCCCTTCACAGGATACGTTCCAAAGTCCTTACCAGAGCGTGGTCCCTTACCTTTCATGACCTGTCTTCTGTCTGTCTGCCCTCACCTCCATGACCCTGTCTTACATTTTAGCCACCACACACTCCTTGCCCTCTTTCTCATCCATCCCTCTACATAGGCACTCACAATCTTGCTTCTGCTCTGGGTTTTCCTTCCTTCTTCGCCAGGTTGGTGCCTGGTCACGTTGCCACAGCCACTTGTCCTTTCCTGTGGTCTTTTCAACCTTAGCTGCACAGAAGAGTCACCTAGGGTCTTCCAAAGAATGCCAAGACCCAGTCCTCACTCTCAGAGAATCTGATTTTACTGATGCGGGAAATGAAATGCGGGTGTTGGTGTTTTTGAAAAGTTGCCTAAATAGGTGCTTCTCAAAGTTTACCGTGTGTATGATCCCTTGGGGAACCTTGTTAAAATGCAGATTCTGATTCCGTAGGTCTCAGGGGGCCTGAGGCTCTCCATCTCTATCTGGCTCCCAGGTGATGCTGAGGCTTCTGGCCCATGCACTGCATTTTGAATAATGAGGGTTTGGGATGAAGTTTCTAATATATTTTTTTTTAAATATTTTTTTTATTTATTTCTAGGAGAGAGAGAGAGAGACAGCGTGAGCAGGGGAGGGCCAGAGAGAGAGGGAGTCACAGACTGAAACAGGCTCCAGGCTCTGAGCTGGCAGTCAGCACAGAGCCCGACGCGGGGCCCGAACCCACGAACCGCGAGATCATGACCTAAGCGAAAGTCGGACGCTTAACCGACTAAGCCACCCAGGCGCCCCATGGGATGAAGTTTCTAAAGCAGTGGCCCAGCGGAAGCCCCGATCCCGCAGGACCTGTGGGGACCTCTCAGTGGCTGATCCCCCTTAGCTGCTCTGCCCTAGTCCGCATGGCCTTCTGATTTTCTGACATCTCTTATCACAATAAAATTCCCTCTTATTTTCTTTTCTTTTTTTTTTAATGTTTTATTTCTAAGAGAGAGAGAGACAGCGTGAGCAGGGGAGGGTCAGAGAGAGAGGGAGTCACAGATTGAAACAGGCTCCAGGCTCTGAGCCGGCAGTCAGCACAGAGCCCGACACGGGGCTCGAACCCACGAACCGCGAGATCATGACCCAAGCGAAAGTCGGACGCCCAACCGACTAAGCCACCCAGGCGCCCCTCCCTCTGATTTTCAATGCAACCGTTGGTGATAAAAATGCAATGAGCTGCTTCACGAGGGGGAAAATTTCATGTGCCGTTTTACTAAGCACTTTGGCAAAAAGATATAATTTCTCTTTAGAACACTTACGAGTAGATTGGTAAGACATCAAAGACATTTTCCACAGAAGTAAAGTAAGGATGGTCTGTTTACTTAGGAAACAGAACTCATTGGCTTATTTGAAGCATCTGAAGGAAGCAGCAGGTACAAATATTAAAAAACCCCTGCAGAATTGGTAATGATGATAGTAACGATCATAGCTAATACGAGCATTTATTATCAAGGTGCTGTTCTAGACACTTTGTGTGTGGTAACTCACTAATCCTCAGATTATCCTATGAGATAGTTTCTATTAATTATCCCCATCTCACAGGCTGGCACATCGGGACACACAGATGTTAAGTCTCCTGTGTGAACTAGCAAATTGCTTAGCTGAGATGAGTTAATAGTATAAAGTATTGGGGTGCCTGGGTGGCTCAGTTGGTTGAATATCTGACTCTTGATCTTGCCTCAGGTCATAATCTCAAGGTTCAGTTCATGAGATCAAGCCCTACATTGGGCTCTATGCTGACACTGTGGGAAATGCTTGGAATTCTCTCTCTCTCTCTCTCTCTCTCTGCCCTTCACCCCCACCCCTTGAAATAAGTACATAAACACTAAAAAAAAATAGTAAGAAGCATTTAACAGTGCTGGAATACACCAGAGGTTAGAGCTATTTAACACTCATGAAAGGAGATCGCCAAAGAAGTCTTCTGGGAAAAGGCTGCTTCCCCAGAATATACAGTTTACACATCTTCACTGGTATTTGTGAACGTCAAATTGGCAAGGAGAAGTTTTTGAGACATATGACTCACAGTTCTGACTACAGTTTGAAGCTCTTGAGAGCAGTGGGGAAAAAAAGCTTCCTCTTGCTTTGGGGAGATTTACCAGGAAGAGATGTTCTTTGTCTAACCTTCATTGCGTTCTTATTTTAAGATACTTCAGCTGCTCTAGTCCATGTTGAACAATTCTCCCAGAAGAATATTTTCAGGATGACTTTGATAATCAGTATTTGGATTTAATATTTGTACTTAGTAGTTATCTACAAAAAGCATATGCCGGAATTTGCATATAGTACATGCGGCATATTGGTGGTAGAAAGGGCTCTCTAGGAATGAAACCTACATCTGCATCTGTAGGAAATAAACATTCCAGTTATGATGGCCTGGAAACTCTCCTTACAACCGCTCGCCCAAACTCTAGAAGGTTGTAACTAAGTATGTACACAGGTGGATTCCTCAACGCTTTGTGCACATGTGCTCTCAGGGGCCAGGACTGGATTTATTCATCTCTGTATGCGGCAGCTGGCTCAGTACTCAATATGTTTATTGAACAAAACCAATATCAAGAGCAAATGTGTATTGAGTGCTTTCTCTGACCCAGGTACTGGGCTAAGTGCTTTTGCAGGGATTAGCTCATTAAAGCTTCTCCATAAAGCCATGTAGTATGCACACAGACCCCAGCCCCCCGATAACAGAGCCACCCTCTTGAACACTGCATCCTAGCGCTTCTTCCCCCATAGGCTTGGGGGGCTGCCTTCAGGCCATATGCCCTTGCAGTGGCCTGGCTGCACACATCGCCCATGCTCCCTGTTCTCGGCAGACTTCTCTCTCTTCCTGGACTGCCTTCTTCATTACCTGGCTCAGGAGCTGGCAGAAAAGCTACGGATGTTCCCTGAGCCCTAGGCATCAAGAGTCCATGTTATCTGCGTTCTGAGATTCTGACTCCTAAATCAGATATATTTTTCCTATTAGAATTTTTCAAGACTTAGTCAGTTACAACGGCATTCCAAGATTCTCTCTGAATCCTAATTCCGATATTTTTTTCCAACTTGAATTTTTAAAGAATTAATACTATGCAAGTTTTACTTTCAGACTCTACGTTTAGTTAGAAACTGGCTTAAGTGCAATCTCCTCACGGCCCCACCCCTTGAATAGTCAAATAGCTTATAATTTGGGTATTTTCTCCACTTTATAGGGAGAAAATTGAGGCATAATAGTGTTACGTTCAAGGTCACACAGCTTGTCCCGGGTGAAGCCTGACTGCAACTTCATTGCCCCTTTCCGGACATGATGGCCCATGTTTCCACCAGGGTGTGTGGAGCTTCCCTTGTTTTCACAAAGCTTCATGTGACCCTCACAGCCCTCTCGTGAGTAGCCGCTCAGGTATTATATCCCACTTTATGGCTGACAATGCTGAGGCCCGGAAATGTGAAGACACACTCACATCCCTCAGGTTGCTAAGTAGAGGAGCCAGGACTTCTGACAAATACCTGGAATTTGCAGAAAGGATGGCAGATACGGAGGAGAGAAAGGGCATCTCGAGAGTCTTCTGCCTAAGGACGTCAGGCGATTTTGCAAACTCAGTTGTACTCTTGTGCCTAAGTGAGTTCTGAGACTGGGGGAAAGGACGTGAAGGAAAAGGAAGACAGTCAGTCATGTACTATTTCTCCTACTTTCCCAGAACTTGCTCTGTCCCCAGGCTCTGTCCCTGTCTCCACATTAAATTTTTTTTTTTTTTTTTGAGGGCGAGCGAGCGAGCGAGAGGGAGCAAGGGAGGGGCAGAGAGAGGGAGACACAGAATCGGGAGCAGACTCCAGGCTCTGAGCTGTCAGCACAGAGCCTGACTTGGGGCCTAAGACTGTGAATTGTAAGATCATGACCTGAGCCGAAGTTGGACCCTTAACCAACTGAGCCATCTGGTGCCCCATTCACATTTTACAGATGGGAAAACTGAGGCCCAGAGAGGAGAGCCCACCTGTCTGTATCAGGAAGTGAGGTACTGCCTTTGGGTGCCTGGTGCCAGAGGCAGGAGGGCCGTTTCCTTTCATTCGGATCAGCTCTGCTTCTGTCCCGAGCACCTTCACCCGGCCACTCCTCTGTTAGAGAACTTACCCAGGAAGCTTCCATCCCGTTTTGACTCCATCTGGCCCCTTCTTCCCATCCACTTCCCTTCCCAGCACACACAGGGACACTCATGGGGCAGCTCGTTCTGGTCGGCCCTACCTCACCTCTGTCCAGCTGGTGCACCTCAGTGACTTTAGGGCAAGCTGCCCACCCTCCTCCCCTACCCACATCTCCAGCCTGGAGGAGCTGGCTTAGCT
This sequence comes from Crocuta crocuta, assembly GCF_008692635.1. Lineage (NCBI taxonomy): Eukaryota > Metazoa > Chordata > Mammalia > Carnivora > Hyaenidae > Crocuta > Crocuta crocuta. Next base: position 14,354,423 of record NW_027532203.1, on the reverse strand, counting down.
CAAGTCTCAACTTTCCAGGCTGGCCACCTCCCACCCGTTTCCTTCTCTCTTTGAATGTGGCACTTGACTTAGCACTTAAACATGTGGTGTCTTAAGATACTTGCTATTATTTCATGTGTATTGTTCTAAACTACATTCTTATAACAACAATAACTGGTAGCATTTTTGAGTGTTTTCTACATGCCAGGCTCTCTTCTAAGTGCTTTTCATTCACTGAGTTGTTCAATTCTTATAGCAACCGTATGAGATAGGGACTAATGTTCGCTATATTATAGATTAGGAAACTGAGGTACAGAGATGTTAATTGCTTGCCCAAAGGAACACAGCCTCAGGGATTGTGGGCCCACATTGAAGCACTCCACTAAACTGCTCTACTTAAAGTATAAACTCCTTGGAAGGCTCCTCATTTGCTTAGGGGAGATGATGACACCTTCCTTGGAGGGGTAGTTGAGAGGATGAAGTGATGGCGTCCCTAGACTAGCCTGGCACCTGGCACGTGGAAGGTACTGGAATATTTGCTGGACAGGGTTTAGGGGTTCTTCTCTGGAAGTCATACTTCTCAGTACTAGGTCGTTAAGAAAAAAATAGGCGTTTTTGAACAGAAAAGCAAATCTCTAAATTATATGTCATTTACATTAATATTGTGAGTAACAACACTTAATTTCAAAGAAAAAATGTTGAAAAGTTAAAGCCATCTCTTGCAATCAACACTCAAGATTCCACTCACTTGAAACAGGTAATAGCTTTAAAAAGTGGCTCATCTCCTAATTTGTGTTGGGAAATACAACATAAGGCTCATGCTCAGATAGGTAATGTGAAGATTCATGGAGGTACAGGGACCCATAAGTGTGGTCTGATTTTAGGTAATTTAGGTAAAACAACTTCTTAGCACAATTATGTAGGATAATGACCATAACAGATATGTTTGGGAATGCTTACTCTGCCCACAGCCTCCTTTTCTGGAAACTACTTCCCTTTCACCAGTAGTTTCAGTGACAGAAGGGGTGGGGCCAAGGGAACCATATTTTCACCATGTTTCCTCCTTTCCCCTAATTGGACTGGTGGTAAGTATTTGACAAAAGTCCAGACAATCCACTGGAGGGCCAGCACTCAATTCTCTCTTTTGAGAATTTTGAATAGGAGATGAAAGTAGTCCTGAAAGGTCTAGTAAAGGATATGTTTTGTATATCATGCAGAGAAATCCTGCAGAGAGGAATGGAGAAGGGAAAGAGCTGGGAGAGAACACATGGGTCCTGAGGGGTGGACCAAGGTCTGTTTCCATGGCAGGAAGTTCTGTGTATCCTACAACACACTATTTTCAGCTTCAGTGAATTTCTGTGCCTTGCAGCTCACTGACTCCTGAGAGAGTGGCTTTCACCATTGGATTCGCCCTGATTGTGGGAATATATATTAGCTTATATTTGGCATGTTAATGGGTACAAATGGAATACAATATATAGTGTTCTGTCTTAGTCAAAGCAAAACCTTGTGTTGACAAGGTAGTGTGAGGTCTCTGGAATAGAATTCCCGTATCTTGTTCCACAGATATTTGAGTACCTGCCATGTACCAGAAGGACTCACGTGGGTGGACATATCTGTACTATCTCCAGTCAATGTTGCACAGCCTTTGCTCCATACATCCTGATAAATAGTTGTGGTTACTCGGCTTCTGGAGGACGCATATTGTTTGCTTCTCTGTCTTCCTGCTTTGTATTGAGTTCACTGCTCCTAGGCACCTCTGCCTCTGGATAGAGGAAAGAAGAGAAAAATGCCAGGGATAAGATTAAAAGTAGCCAGTCTTGCTTCATACTTTGAGTTCTAGTTCAAAGTTTGGTGGAGGACAAGGTTTATAAACCGACCAAGTGGATGTTTAACTAAGAAGTCTTTGCCTCTGATTCTTTACCCACATTGCCATCAGATTCCCTAGATTCCCCATTCTGTAGAGGCAGCAGAATGTGGTGGGAAGAATTCTGGCCTGAGGACTCTGTCCTTTCCAATCCTGGCTTTACTACCTGGGATTCTTGGGTCAAGGGCTGCTTCCATCTCCAGTGCTCTGTTTCCCCATTTGTAAAAAGCATGAATAATGCCATTCTGTCTAGCTCACAGGGTAGTTGTAGGATCAAATGAGAAAATGGATGGAAAGAGATTTCCAAGTTGTAAGGAATCAAGAATATGTGTGGGATCATTAAGAAGGCCAGAGTGTAGAAATGATTGTGCGTAGTCAGTGCAGATCCCAACCTGCCCTGACTTGCAGTAACTCAGGATTCCAGACTTTTGGTCAACCTCCCCCAGCCTTGCATTAACTCAGGATTCCAGACTTTTGGTCAACCTCCCCCAGCCCCAGTT
>NW_027532203.1:14350984-14351947 GCF_008692635.1 Crocuta crocuta | reverse complement strand
GCCAGTGGGGGTACAGAACATAGAAACCAGGCTTCACTTGGGAATACTTAGTAAAGTGTTTCTCTCTCTTGAGGACTCTTGAGGTAAATCTTTGTTGAACTGAGTAAAAGTTATTGAGCTTCCTTCCCCCCACAGTCTTGTTCAGAAAAAGGTGAGATTGGAATCATCAAAGAGCTAGGAGTTGCCATATATCATCTTTCTGGTGGTTGCCCACCAAGACCCCACCTCTTAGGAATTCTGCCTTAATTGGTCTGGGGTATGACCTGGACATCTGTTCTTTCAGAAAGTTCCAGGAGATTCTAATATGGGATATGCACTCAGTATTGGGAATTTACTGATCTTGTCTAAATCTTCACTTTACAAATGAGTTGGAGGCTCTGGTTTCTCTCAAACTACAGCCCTTCATTTAAATTCTTGTTAGCATCTTCTTGGAGATCTGGTCAACCCCTAAATCTCAAATACTCTAAAATGTAAAAAATGTTCCTCTCCAACTAGCAATAAGTTAATATTCTTACCATTATCATTCTCCGTACCTTCCTGGAAACCTCAGGCAGTTTTAATATCCTCCTTATCCTCAAGGTGAGCTCCAGAATCGAGAGGAAATTTCTTTTGTTATAGTTCTTGCTTTGGTCCATTTCTTTCTATTTCCATTGCCTTCATGCTCGCTTGATGTCTTATTAGCTTGCATCCAACCTAGTCCATTGTCCTGCAAACTAGCCTCCTGTTCTAGTTTCTTCTTTGCTTTATTCCACCTGAAACATGAGGCCAGGTGGAGGATGAGTTCTCAACTCCACAGCATGGCCTTGGGAAGCTCTCATGTGCTGGTTTTGCTCTACCTATGGTCTGCCAGCGTGGCTGAACTGGACCTCTCCTTTCTTTCTTATTTATTTTTTTAAAGTATTTATTTATTTGTGAGAAAGAAAGAGAGAGTGGCAGAGAGAGAGAGAGAGAGAGAGAGAGAGA
>NW_027532203.1:14262832-14344567 GCF_008692635.1 Crocuta crocuta | reverse complement strand
GTTTTTGAACAGAAAAGCAAATCTCTAAATTATATGTCATTTACATTAATATTGTGAGTAACAACACTTAATTTCAAAGAAAAAATGTTGAAAAGTTAAAGCCATCTCTTGCAATCAACACTCAAGATTCCACTCACTTGAAACAGGTAATAGCTTTAAAAAGTGGCTCATCTCCTAATTTGTGTTGGGAAATACAACATAAGGCTCATGCTCAGATAGGTAATGTGAAGATTCATGGAGGTACAGGGACCCATAAGTGTGGTCTGATTTTAGGTAATTTAGATAAAACAACTTCTTAGCACAATTATGTAGGATAATGACCATAACAGATATGTTTGGGAATGCTTACTCTGCCCACAGCCTCCTTTTCTGGAAACTACTTCCCTTTCACCAGTAGTTTCAGTGACAGAAGGGGTGGGGCCAAGGGAACCATATTTTCACCATGTTTCCTCCTTTCCCCTAATTGGACTGGTGGTAAGTATTTGACAAAAGTCCAGACAATCCACTGGAGGGCCAGCACTCAATTCTCTCTTTTGAGAATTTTGAATAGGAGATGAAAGTAGTCCTGAAAGGTCTAGTAAAGGATATGTTTTGTATATCATGCAGAGAAATCCTGCAGAGAGGAATGGAGAAGGGAAAGAGCTGGGAGAGAACACATGGGTCCTGAGGGGTGGACCAAGGTCTGTTTCCATGGCAGGAAGTTCTGTGTATCCTACAACACACTATTTTCAGCTTCAGTGAATTTCTGTGCCTTGCAGCTCACTGACTCCTGAGAGAGTGGCTTTCACCATTGGATTCGCCCTGATTGTGGGAATATATATTAGCTTATATTTGGCATGTTAATGGGTACAAATGGAATACAATATATAGTGTTCTGTCTTAGTCAAAGCAAAACCTTGTGTTGACAAGGTAGTGTGAGGTCTCTGGAATAGAATTCCCGTATCTTGTTCCACAGATATTTGAGTACCTGCCATGTACCAGAAGGACTCACGTGGGTGGACATATCTGTACTATCTCCAGTCAATGTTGCACAGCCTTTGCTCCATACATCCTGATAAATAGTTGTGGTTACTCGGCTTCTGGAGGACGCATATTGTTTGCTTCTCTGTCTTCCTGCTTTGTATTGAGTTCACTGCTCCTAGGCACCTCTGCCTCTGGATAGAGGAAAGAAGAGAAAAATGCCAGGGATAAGATTAAAAGTAGCCAGTCTTGCTTCATACTTTGAGTTCTAGTTCAAAGTTTGGTGGAGGACAAGGTTTATAAACCGACCAAGTGGATGTTTAACTAAGAAGTCTTTGCCTCTGATTCTTTACCCACATTGCCATCAGATTCCCTAGATTCCCCATTCTGTAGAGGCAGCAGAATGTGGTGGGAAGAATTCTGGCCTGAGGACTCTGTCCTTTCCAATCCTGGCTTTACTACCTGGGATTCTTGGGTCAAGGGCTGCTTCCATCTCCAGTGCTCTGTTTCCCCATTTGTAAAAAGCATGAATAATGCCATTCTGTCTAGCTCACAGGGTAGTTGTAGGATCAAATGAGAAAATGGATGGAAAGAGATTTCCAAGTTGTAAGGAATCAAGAATATGTGTGGGATCATTAAGAAGGCCAGAGTGTAGAAATGATTGTGNGCTGCCAGTGGGGGTACAGAACATAGAAACCAGGCTTCACTTGGGAATACTTAGTAAAGTGTTTCTCTCTCTTGAGGACTCTTGAGGTAAATCTTTGTTGAACTGAGTAAAAGTTATTGAGCTTCCTTCCCCCCACAGTCTTGTTCAGAAAAAGGNGCTGCCAGTGGGGGTACAGAACATAGAAACCAGGCTTCACTTGGGAATACTTAGTAAAGTGTTTCTCTCTCTTGAGGACTCTTGAGGTAAATCTTTGTTGAACTGAGTAAAAGTTATTGAGCTTCCTTCCCCCCACAGTCTTGTTCAGAAAAAGGTGAGATTGGAATCATCAAAGAGCTAGGAGTTGCCATATATCATCTTTCTGGTGGTTGCCCACCAAGACCCCACCTCTTAGGAATTCTGCCTTAATTGGTCTGGGGTATGACCTGGACATCTGTTCTTTCAGAAAGTTCCAGGAGATTCTAATATGGGATATGCACTCAGTATTGGGAATTTACTGATCTTGTCTAAATCTTCACTTTACAAATGAGTTGGAGGCTCTGGTTTCTCTCAAACTACAGCCCTTCATTTAAATTCTTGTTAGCATCTTCTTGGAGATCTGGTCAACCCCTAAATCTCAAATACTCTAAAATGTAAAAAATGTTCCTCTCCAACTAGCAATAAGTTAATATTCTTACCATTATCATTCTCCGTACCTTCCTGGAAACCTCAGGCAGTTTTAATATCCTCCTTATCCTCAAGGTGAGCTCCAGAATCGAGAGGAAATTTCTTTTGTTATAGTTCTTGCTTTGGTCCATTTCTTTCTATTTCCATTGCCTTCATGCTCGCTTGATGTCTTATTAGCTTGCATCCAACCTAGTCCATTGTCCTGCAAACTAGCCTCCTGTTCTAGTTTCTTCTTTGCTTTATTCCACCTGAAACATGAGGCCAGGTGGAGGATGAGTTCTCAACTCCACAGCATGGCCTTGGGAAGCTCTCATGTGCTGGTTTTGCTCTACCTATGGTCTGCCAGCGTGGCTGAACTGGACCTCTCCTTTCTTTCTTATTTATTTTTTTAAAGTATTTATTTATTTGTGAGAAAGAAAGAGAGAGTGGCAGAGAGAGAGAGAGAGAGAGAGAGAGAGAATCCCATGCAGGCTCAGCACTGTCAGCACAGAGCTCCATGCAGGGCTCAAACCCATGAACCATGAGATCATGACCAAGGGTTGGATGCCTAACCACCTGAGTTACCCAGGTGCCTCTAGACCTCTCCTCTTTGAAAACACATTTTGCATTATATAGTCCCACTTCGGGGTTTGCCCTTGATTTTCAACTCTCTTTTCTGTCTGTTGAATCTCACTTGTCCAACCTGGGTGTGGCTGACATCACTAAGTCTTTTGGGATCTGTTTCTGCCAAAGGAATTTCTCTCTGAATCCTATTGCACTTTATTTATAGTCAACTTTGGGCACTTCGTAGATACCAAGATCCACACAGAGATTTTGATCTCTCTGGGACTAAGGCCGTATCCTATTCATCTTCATGCCTCCCTACTGATACCCATGTCAGCCTTCTTTACCATGACAGGCATATAGTAAATGTTTGTTGCATAAATAAACGTGGGATGGGAATAAGTTAAGTGACTTTTGCAATGTCATCCAGCTTGTCTGATAGACTAAGATGGAAGAGAATCCACATCTCCAAAATCTACATTCTATACCATTTCAGGAAGCCCACTTCCCTTAAACATAATTCACAAAAGGTGGGGTGCCTGGGTGGCTCAGTCGGTTAAGTGGCTGACTTCAGCTCAGGTCATGGTCTCGCAGTTCATGAGTTCGAGCCCTGCGTCAGGCTGTGGGCTGACAGCTTGAAGCCTGGAGCCTGCTTTGGATTTTGTGTCTCCCTCTCCCTTTCTCTGCCCTCCCCTGCTCACACTCTCTCTCAAAAATAAATAAATGTTTTTAAAAATTAGAAAAAACTCCATAATTCATAAACAGTCCACTTTAAAATATTAATTGCCTCACAAAGAATGCATGTTTGCTAATTTAGAGGAAAAAAAAGACAAGAAAAAGTTGAATAATTTGGGGGAGGAAAAAACAATCTCACAAATAGCTTAACCCAAACAGCCAGAAAACCAAATATTGAGGTTTGTGGAGGGTTCCATTTTACTGCCATTCCTGGGAGGGTCTGGGAAATCTGGAGGTGGGTGGAGGAAGGGGCAAGAAAAAGCTGCTTCCAAATTTTCATCCACCCTATGGGGAGGCTCTGATTACTGCATGCTTTTGACAATGCAGGAGAGATTAGGTGCAGGCTGGTTTAGCAAGGGTTAGGGCAGTTTCTTCCCCATTATCACCTCATTAAACTTCTGAATGCTGAAGCTTTGCTAGCAGACTGTATTAGGTTTAATCTCTCCTGAATTCCACACATTTCATTTAAGCTGCACAGTTAATTGCCTAGAGGGTAATTGAAAATGCAGCATGAAATGTGTGGTGAGTGAAGGCTATTCTACCGACCTTAAGTTCTACATTTCTGATTAACTCAGTGAGCTCAGCGCCCATTAATGGCATTCCCTTTGATTATGAGCATTTGGTTTAGGCCAGTGAGTTAGCTCTAAGCATGTGCTTTTTCGAATCTTAACTGCCACCATGATCCTTTTGCTTGCTCTCTCTTACACACACACACACACACACACACACACACACACACACACACAAGCTCCTCTTCTCTATTCTTGGGATAGTGGGTTTCTCAAACTCTTCACTATTTTAAGAAATTGATTCTTCTGAAAGGAAGCCTCAAAACACAGTTACTTGGTGCTGGTGGGTGAAAAGGGAAAAGGGTGGGGCTGCGTTCGGCTGACACCCTTGGCTTCCCACCCGCTGCCCGCCCTGCTGCCCACAGAAATGCCTCATGAATTAAGGGCAGTGCGTGGCCCCTTTCCTGCTCCGCGATGATGGGGCGTGAAGGTGCTGGTGGGTGTCCCCATCTCCCAGGTTAGTACCTAACCACCAAGCAGGGCAGACATCCTACCGCCTACTTTCCCCTGATCAAAGAGGGAAAATAAAGCCTGTTGTCTCTATTTTCTTAGAAGAAAGATCTTGCCTCTGTGAGGTTCTCATTCCTAAGGAGACCCTGGAACCAAAGAGCAGTATCAGCCTGTCTGAAGAGACGTCTGTGAGGCCCTGCTGGAAACATGCAGGGTGACTGAGGGGTGTGGATGAAGTCGTGGAAGATGGCTGATGAATGTATGAACCACCCGCCCGTTTCTACCTGATTTGTGTAGGATTGTGTAATACTGGATGCCGGGTGTGATGTGTTGGCAGTGGAGTAGAAATAGCTTTGGGCTGAAGGTTGGGGGCCTGAATTCCAGCCCCAGCTCTGTCACTGCGCATGCCTAGTCTTTTGGCAAGTTGCTCGCGGTCCCTTGGCCTCATGTTCCCCATCTCCAAGGTGTTCTCTTGGGGCCCTTCCAGCTGTGGAGACTGATGTTTGATAAGGTTCTGATGTATTGTCTTCAGGGCTCAGAAACCATGTGAAGATAAAGGACCATGGTGTAGACATCCAAGGCTGAGAGACAGTGCTGTGGAGCAAATTCTAAAAAAACCTAGTCAAGTCTCAGTGCCACTGCATGGCCAGCATCAGCTTGACTGGCCGTTATTAATCTATTGCCTAATTATGGTCTAATCCTATCTCTTCTTTGCTAACTGAACTCACTTGGGATTGGTCATTGTAGATTTATAGATTTTTCCCTCTTCTCCTGCATGCTTAAGTATNCACACACACACACACACACACACACACACACACACACACACACAAGCTCCTCTTCTCTATTCTTGGGATAGTGGGTTTCTCAAACTCTTCACTATTTTAAGAAATTGATTCTTCTGAAAGGAAGCCTCAAAACACAGTTACTTGGTGCTGGTGGGTGAAAAGGGAAAAGGGTGGGGCTGCGTTCGGCTGACACCCTTGGCTTCCCACCCGCTGCCCGCCCTGCTGCCCACAGAAATGCCTCATGAATTAAGGGCAGTGCGTGGCCCCTTTCCTGCTCCGCGATGATGGGGCGTGAAGGTGCTGGTGGGTGTCCCCATCTCCCAGGTTAGTACCTAACCACCAAGCAGGGCAGACATCCTACCGCCTACTTTCCCCTGATCAAAGAGGGAAAATAAAGCCTGTTGTCTCTATTTTCTTAGAAGAAAGATCTTGCCTCTGTGAGGTTCTCATTCCTAAGGAGACCCTGGAACCAAAGAGCAGTATCAGCCTGTCTGAAGAGACGTCTGTGAGGCCCTGCTGGAAACATGCAGGGTGACTGAGGGGTGTGGATGAAGTCGTGGAAGATGGCTGATGAATGATTGAACCACCCGCCCGTTTCTACCTGACTTGTGTAGGATTGTGTAATACTGGATGCCGGGTGTGATGTGTTGGCAGTGGAGTAGAAATAGCTTTGGGCTGAAGGTTGGGGGCCTGAATTCCAGCCCCAGCTCTGTCACTGCGCATGCCTAGTCTTTTGGCAAGTTGCTCGCGGTCCCTTGGCCTCATGTTCCCCATCTCCAAGGTGTTCTCTTGGGGCCCTTCCAGCTGTGGAGACTGATGTTTGATAAGGTTCTGATGTATTGTCTTCAGGGCTCAGAAACCATGTGAAGATAAAGGACCATGGTGTAGACATCCAAGGCTGAGAGACAGTGCTGTGGAGCAAATTCTAAAAAAACCTAGTCAAGTCTCAGTGCCACTGCATGGCCAGCATCAGCTTGACTGGCCGTTATTAATCTATTGCCTAATTATGGTCTAATCCTATCTCTTCTTTGCTAACTGAACTCACTTGGGATTGGTCATTGTAGATTTATAGATTTTTCCCTCTTCTCCTGCATGCTTAAGTATCTACAGCGATGGATGGATGTCGGCTTGGTTGTGATTGGGAAATAGTGATTAATTAATAGCTTTTTCCAACAAAGATAAACTTAATGATAATAGATAAAATGTCTAATTAAGCAGGAGTATCACTGTCTACTTTGAGTCTAAATAAATTTACCTCTTAACTTGGATGGGCTAAGAAGTTAATTAGAAAACGAGGGTGTGACCACACCTGTGTGCTCACTGATAAAAGTGGTGTCTGGGTTGGAGAAAGTGGGGGTGGGGGGCAGTACTTCCATCCATTGTAATTTCCAGCCAGTGCAGTTTTCATCCAGGGTAGTGTTTTTGAAGGACACAGAGCTGGGGTGGTTCAAGTTGTGTCTCCCTATCCCCCTAACACACACAGGCGTGCGTGCACGCGCACACACCCACACACCCACAAACAAACAAACATCCTTATGGAGTAGGATTTGTTTCCCGTAAATGAAGATAACACAAACTCAGAACTGAAGGGAGGGGTAGGGGATGTGGAGGGAGCTTTGTCCCTGTCTGTAGATGATAATGACGAAAACGTACGATTTGCGCTGTGCCACATTTTGTGTTATTTGGGGGGAAGGAAAAACTCACCCCTAATATTTCTCTTCCTCCTACCTCCAGGCACCTAATATATGATTTAGCCCTTTCTTTGGGGTCTACATTTCAAATTGTTTTTAAATTGTGGTAAAATCTACCTAACATAAGATTTACCACCTTAACCATTTTTTAAGTGTACAGTTTAGTGGCATTAAGTACATGGACACTGTTGTACAGCCATTGCTACCACCCATCCACACAGCTCTCTTCATCCTGTGAAGATAAATTCTGTCCCCAGGCAGCATTAACTCCCCAGATCCCTCTCCCTGCAGCCCCTGGCAACAGCCATTTGATTTTCTGTTTCTATGAATTGGACCATCTAAGTACCTCATATGAGTGGAATCCAGTATTTATCTTTCTGGGTCTGGTTTATTTCACTCAGCATAATGCTCTCCAGGTTCATCCACGTTGTAGCATGTGTCACAATTTCTTTTCTTTTCAAGGCTGAATAACATCCCACTGTATGGAGAGGCCACAGTTTGTTTATTGATTCATCTGCTGATGTGCACTGGGGTTGATTTCAGCTTTCAGCTGTTGTGTACAATGCTGCCCTGAGCATGGGTGTGCAAAGAGCTCTTTGAGCCCTTGCTTTCATTCTTTTGGTTAAACAGGTAAATACCTGGAATTGCTGGATCACATGATGCTTCTAGTTTTAATATTTTGCAGAGCTGCCATACTGTTTTCCATAGTGGCTGCAATATTTTACATTCCTACCAGTTGTGCAGATGGGTTCCAGTTTCTCTACATCCTCACTAACACTTGTTATTNAGAGGCCACAGTTTGTTTATTGATTCATCTGCTGATGTGCACTGGGGTTGATTTCAGCTTTCAGCTGTTGTGTACAATGCTGCCCTGAGCATGGGTGTGCAAAGAGCTCTTTGAGCCCCTGCTTTCATTCTTTTGGTTAAACAGGTAAATACCTGGAATTGCTGGATCACATGATGCTTCTAGTTTTAATATTTTGCAGAGCTGCCATACTGTTTTCCATAGTGGCTGCAATATTTTACATTCCTACCAGTTGTGCAGATGGGTTCCAATTTCTCTACATCCTCACTAACACTTGTTATTCTCTCTCTCTCTCTCTCTCTCTTTCTTAACAGCAGTGATCCTAATGGGCATGAGGTTGTATCTCATTGTGGCTTTGATTTGCATTTTCCCAGTGATTCCTGATGTTGAGCATCTTTTCACATGAGTGTGGCCTCCATTTTACTAGGTTTGGAATTATAGGTTACAGTAGCAACAGGAAGAGGCCCCTTGAACAAAGAAACACCGAAATATCTTCATGCAAAAGTGAGGTTTCAATTGCACCTTTCCACAATAAGAGTAGTAAGAAGAGTCAGGAAAGACTATGTGGATGAGCATGTTCAAGCTGTGAAGAAAAATCAGAAATTTCAGGAAAAGCGGGGATTGGCCCCTGGCCCCATGGCTAGAGGGGGTCTCCTGTCTTTCAGGCACTCCCACCACTAGTGTTTTCTGACCTCAGTGTGAATAAGACTCGAGGGGCATTCCAGGGCTCTACCTTCCAGTGATTCTGATGAAGTAGGTCCAAAGTGGGCCTGGGATGATCTTTATGGCCAAGGGCACCCAGTGATTCTGATGCAGATGGTCAGGTGGCCCTGCATGTGTCCAGCTTCCGCCTTGAATTCATATGGGGACATGGGAGTTTTGTAGGACAGCAAACGTATTAATCTCCTACTGCTGTTTTCACAAATCACTAGAAATTTCGTGCTTAAAACCATATAAAGGTATTATAGCTCTAGAAATCAGAAGTCCAAAATGGGTCTTACCAGGCTAAAATCCAGGTGGAGGCAGGGCTGTGTTCCCTTTCGAGCCCCTAGGGGACAGTCTGTTTCTTTACCTTCTCCAGCTGCTCTGGGCCACCCCCATTCCATGGCTTGTGGCCCCTCTTCCATCTTCAAAGCCAGCAGCATAGCATTGTCAGAGCTCTCTCTGATTCTGACTTCTCTTCTATCCTCTTTTTCTACTTTAAATTACCCCCATAGTTATGTTGGGTTCAGTTGGATACTCCAAGATAATCTCCTTTTTTTTAAAAGTCATCTGAAAAGCAACATTAATTCCCCTTTACCATGAAACATAACATATCCACAGTTTCTGGAGATTAGAATGTGGACATCTTTTGGGGCCATTATTGTGTCTATCGCACCAAGGAAAGTGCTTAGCTGGTAGGAGCTTGAGAAAGAGATGAAGAAGAGGAGGCGACTTGCTTTAATTCCTCTCTCTTCTGGTACCATTGCTCTCCTTTGACTTCCTTTGATAACCAGTCATTGTCTCTTCATTTCTAGAGAAGGGGCCCTAATGGCAGAGATTCTTGGCATGGAAATCTGGCAGTTTTTGGGTTTGTGGTGCCAGGTGAAAAACTGTATCTCCTCCCTTGTCCCCCACCAAACACATCTATACACACTCATGCCCTCACATATGCCAAGTATAAGTGAGTAATGGGGGATAAATCCAGGCCATGTGACTTCCAATCTATTTAATTAAATCCAATATATCAAATGTTTATTAAGTATTTTAGCTAGCATTGCACTTTAGGGAATAAAAAGAAAAAAAATTAGAGATAATCCTTGACCTGGAAATGTATGGATTGACAAGGTTCACTGACAAGAAAGAATCAAAGAACGATACTGATCAGTGTATAAGCAACTGCCAAGTCAAATATAATCAGGTTCCAATATTATCACTTAGAATAATGTACTGGATTTTGGGGAGAGGCAGAGCTCACTGGTTTCAGCTAAGATGGTACAGAAGGGTTCCTGTGAGTCAGGAAGGATGGATCAGAGTAAGAAGAAGAGAGGAGGGCTGAAAAAATGGGGGGTGGGAGAAGAGAAGGAATACAGGCATCAAACGATCATGTTGTGTGGAGTCCATTCTCCTGTCATCCCAGAAATGGAGAGCCCCACATCAATGTACTAACTCTGTTTGGTGACCATTTTGACTATGAATCCCAAGGAACATTCTGTGGTCACCAGTTTCCCTTCAACTGTGAAGGCACACATGTAGACCTCGCAAATGAAGAGACCAGTTTTCTACCTTGGGATTGGACTCATCTTTATTCAGATACCTCCTCTACCCCCTTTTTATCTTTTCCCATTCATGAGTTGAATTTCTGGGTATGTCTCTCCTGTGGAAAAAAATATGAATGCTTTCAGGAAATTCTTTCCCTTGGTGATTAGGGATAGAGTTGGCCTCTTTCTAGGGACCCTCTGCTAACACTCAGCGCTAAAAAACAAAAAATAGGAAGATGTGGATTGCTCACTGTAGAAGAGCCGTTTTGTTACAGAATTAATAAATTAATAGTGTTGCTGATCCTCAGGTGGTCTCATGGCTTGTCCTTAAAACCCAGTTATATGCTAACCTCAGTAGGAAATTATCTAATCAAAATTCATAGGAACAAGCTCTCCCAGGATGCTCCTTGTCGTGGTTGGCGAGATAAAGTACAAAACAAAAGATGGAAATATTTCTCTTAAGATTATAAAGGTATCTGTTTTTATTTATGGCCCAAAATGCTTTCAATTTTATTTTTTAAAATTTCTTTATTACTTTATTTGTAAGATTTGCTTGTTTTTAGAGAGGGGCTTCTCTTTACAGAAAATGGGGTAAGTTGAGTAGGTCCCCCATATGGACCATTTCAATGTGGCTGTTGACTGACCCACTGTTTACTAGCTTAGCAGCTACAATGTTGGGTCCTGGTAGTGGGCACACAACTTACTTGAGTACTATTTGCTTTGTCTTTGCTTTTCTTTCCTTTCAAAATGTTTTCTTTTTAAAGGCAGCCCAAGGTTAACAATGGATAATTTGCCGTCGTTTTCCCAGAGTGCCTCTTTCCGAAGGCTGTTTTCTCGGGCTGTGGGAGGAGGCTTGATAATGATACAGTTTTATCTTTGAAAGCAAACGTCCTTTCTGTCAATGGGCGTCCAGAACCCTTTCCAGGGTTAATTAATGCAGCTACAAAGTGGAAATAAAAAATGACAGCGGAGGGGAAGGGAAGAGCAGAGTTGTAAACAGCAAAGGAGAAAGATGACGCTTCTTATTTTCTAAAGGAATGCTCGGCAAGGTGGTCATCCTGACAGCAGTGCAGACTGTGTCGGGGCCAATTTAAATACCTATTAAACAGGCCAAAGAAGATACAACCAGGTACCAATGTGTTCGGGTCTCCTCTGGTATTACATTACGGCAGTAATGATGGTGGTATTACGGCAGCTAACAGCATAGAACATAGTTTATGCACCAGGCACTGTGTTAAACATTTTATAGTAGGGTTCCTCCATCTTGGCATGACTGACATTTGGGACTGGATACGTCTTTGTTCTGAGAGGCTGTGCTGTGCATTTTAGGATGTTTCGCAGCATTCCTGGCCTCTATAAACCAGATGCTGGTAGCATCCCACCCCCCAATTTGTAGCAATCAAAAATATCTCCAGACATTGCCAAATGTCCCCTGGGTGACAGAGCCACTACTCTGCGTGGGTAATGTCATATAATCCTCCCAACATAGTGTGAAAGACACTATTATTATCTCCATTGACCATGGCGAAAGCTGAGACAGGGAGAGTTTAGGTGGCTTGCCCAAGGTCACAGCATGTACGATTTTAGGCAGCGAGCATCCTAACGGTAAAATCAAGTGGTCTGTGATGACAAATGTGTGTGTTCTTCTTGTGAGTAAATAGCCATTCTTAGCAGCGATGAACTGGATCTTACCTGCACAAGTCCTAATCACATACAACCATTTGTCATACCTTTCCAATCCACAACACTAGTACTTGACGCATGAGGTGTTCGCAAATGTTGCCTGATTCATAGGTCTAAAAGAGAATATCTCAAACATATCATGGCATAGAAGGAATAAAATAATAGATGCCTGGGACACCATCTGGTTTAACTTAATATTTTCCTCTCTTTGCTTTGGATGTTTTTTAATTAAAAAAGAAAGTATTACGATGTCTTCCAGTTTCTGTTCCACTCTCTTCTTTTTTTTTTTAATGTTTTTTTTAAAATTTATTTCTAGGAGAGAGAGAGAGACAGCGTGAGCAAGGGAGGGTCAGAGAGAGAGGGAGTCACAGACTGAAACAGGCTCCAGGCTCTGAGCTGGCTGTCAGCACAGAGCCCGACGCGGGGCTTGAACCCACGAACTGCGAGATCATGACCCAAGCGAAAGTCGGACGCTTAACCGACTAAGCCACCCAGGCACCCCTTTTTTATTTTATTTTTTAAATTTTAATGTTTTATTTATTTCTAGGGGGGAGAGAGAGAGAGAGAGAGAGAGNGTTTAACCGACTAAGCCACCCAGGCGCCCCATGTTCCACCCTCTTCTTAATCAGAGATCAGCACTCTCCTGATTTTGGTGTTTATCATGCCCATACATATTTTCACATCCTATTTTGCACTTGTGTCCCCAAACAATATATAGTAGTTTCCCATGTTTATAAATGCGCTTTGAATGTTATTACAAAAAAAGATCTTTCTCTGTGTATGTGTTTTAATATTTAAAAAATCTTTTTATTTGGGATAATTATAGGTTTACAGCAAGTTTGGAGAAATTGCAGAGAATTCTTACATACCCTTTCCCATTTCTACTATTGTTACCAACGTACATTGCCACAGTATGTTTGTTAAAGCGAAGAAACCAGTATCATTATATTACTACTAAGTACAGTATGGGTTTTATTCATACTTCACTAGTTTTTCCACTAATGTCCCTATTCTCTTTCAGGATAAAGCTTATTGCATTTAACCTCATTTTTTTTTGGTAAACGATAATTTTTATTGAGATAGAATTCACATACCATACAATTCACCAATATAATCAGCGTTTTTAGTATATTCACAATCAATTTTAGAACATTTTCATCATGCCATAAAGGAATCCTGCTCCTATCAACAATTACATCCCAATTCCCCCCTCCCCCGTCCCCCCACAGACCCAGGCAGCCACCAATCTACTGTCTGTCTCTTTAGATTTTCCTGTTCTGGACTTTTCATATAAATGGAATCACACAACATGTGGTCCGTTGGGATCACATTTCCTTTCTTTCTTTATCTGCTGAAGGACATTTGGGTTGTTACCATATTTTTGCTACTGTGAATAATGCTGCCATGAACATGGGAGTGCAGATATCTCTTTGAGATACTGACTTCATTTCCTTTGGATATACAGCCAGAAGTGGGATTGCTGAGTACCATACAAGTAGTTCTATTTTTAATTTCTTGAGGAATCTTCATACTACTTTCCATAATGACTGTACTAATTTACATTCCCACCAGCAGTGCACAAGTATTCCCTTTTCTCCCTATCCCCATGAGCAGTTGTTATCCTTTGTCTTATTGATAATAGCCATCCTAACAGGTAAGAGGTGACATCATTACTGTGGCTTTTTGATTAGCATTTCCTGGATGATAAGAGATGCCAAGTGTCTGTTCATTTACCTATTAGACATTTGAATTTATTCTTTTGAGAAGTGTTTACTTGGGTCTTTCCCTCGTTTTTCAATCAGATTATTTGTATTCTGGGTATTGAATTATATGAGTTCCTTATATATTTTGGGTATCAACCCTTTATTGGATATATGATTTACAAAGATTTTTTCCCATTCAGTAGATTGCCTTTTCATTTTGTTGACTGTTTCCTTTGCTATGCTTTTTAGAAGCATTTTAGTTTGATTAATCATACTTGTTTATGTTTGCCTTTGTTGTCTGTACTTTTCTCCCTTCCTTCCTTCCTTCCTTCCTTCCTTCCTTCCTTCCTTCCTTCCTTCCTTCCTTTTTCTCTCTCTCTCTCCCTCTCTCTCTCTCTTTCTTTCATAGGCTCTATGTGCAACATGGGGCTTGAACTCCCAACCCCTAGATAAACAGTCACATGCTCTATGGACTGAGCCAGCTAAGTGCCCCTGTTACCTATGCTTTTGATGTTACATCCAAAAAATTATTGCCAAGGCCAATGTCAATAAGGTTTTCTTCTAGGAGTTTTACAGTTTCAAGTTTTATATCGTTATTTTATTTTGATTTGATTTTTGTATCTGGTGTGAGATAGGGGTTCAGTTTCATTCTTTTGCATGTAGATTTCCAGTTTTTCCAGCACCATTTGTTGAAGAGACTATCCTTTCCCCATCGTGTGTTCTTGGCAGCCTTGTCAAAGATCAGTTGACAGCAAATGCCTGAGTTTATTTCTGGGTTTTTTTCTCTGTTGCTTTGGTTCCATGCCTGCACCATACTGTTTTTGATTACTCTAGTTTTATAATATAATTTGAAATCAGAAATTGTGATGCCTCTAGCTTTGTTGTTCTAGTTCAAGATTGCTTTGACAATTTGCGGTCTTTTATAGTTCCACATGAATTTTAGGATTGTTTTTCTATTTCTGTAGAAAACATCTTTGGGGGCACCTGGGTGGCTCAATCGGTTAAACGTCTGACTTCGGCTCAAGTCATGATCTCGCGGTTTGTGGGTTGGAGCCCCGTGTCGGGCTCTGTGCTGACAGCTCAGAGCCTGGAGCCTGCTTCAGAGTCTGTGTCTCCCTCTCTCTTTGACCCTCCCCTGCTCACACTGTCTCTCTGTCTCTCAAAAATAAATAAAACATTTTAAAAAATTTAAAAAAAAGAAAACATCTTTGGAATTTTAATAGGGATTGCATTGAATCTGCAGAATACTGGGGGAGGTATGGACATTTTTAGCAAAATTAATTCTTTCAGTCCATGAATATGGGATGTCTGTCCTTTTTCTTGTGGCTTTTTAAATTTCCTTCATCAATGTTGCATAATTTTCAGTGTACATGTCTTTTACCTCTTTGGTTAAGTAATTCCTAAGTATTTTATTCTTTCTGTTGCTAATGTAAGTGAGATTATTCCCTTAATTCCTCTTTCAGATAGTTTGTTGTTAGTGTATAGTGACATTATTGACTTTTATATGTCAAATTAGTGTCCTGCAACTTTACTGAATTTATTCATTCTATTAAGTTTTCTATTTTTCTGAGTATTTTCAGTTTTTTACATATATGAACATGTCTGCACACAGATAATTTTACTTCTTTTGGATGTCTTTTATTTCTTTCTCTTGCCTGATTGGTCTGGCTGGGACTTCCAGTACTATATTGAATAGCAGTGGTGATAGTAGGCATTCTTGTCTTGTTCCAGATCTTAGAAGAAAAGCCTTCAGATTCTCCCCATTGATTATGATGTTAGCCCTGGGTTTTTCATATATGGCCTTTATTTTGTTGACGCATGTTCTTCCTATACATATTTTGTTGAGAGTTTTCATCATGTAAAAATGTTGACTTTAGTCAAATACCTTTTCTGCATCTGTTGATATGATGTGATTTTTAAAATTGTGTTAGAGGTGGCTGGGTGGCTTAGTCAGTTATGTGTCCAACTTCTGATTTTCGCTCAGGTCATGATCTCATGGTTTGTGGGATCAAGCCCTGGATCAGTCTCTGCACTCTTAGTGCTTGGGACTCTCTCTCTCTCCCTCTCTCTCTTCTCTTCCCCACTCATGTTTCCTCTCTCTTTCAAAATAAATAAATATTTTAAAAATTATGTTAATATACGATGTATCACATTGACTGAATTTCATGTATTGAACCATCCTTGCATCACAGGAATGAATTCCGGTTGGTCATGGTATATGATGCTTTTGCAGTGCTGTTGAATTTGATTTGCAGTATTTTATTGAGGATTTTTGCATCCATGTGCACCAGGGGTATTGCCTATAGCTTTCTTTTCTTATGTTTTTGTTTGGCTTTGGAATCAGGATCATGCGGGCCTTGTAAAATTAGTTTGGAAATGTTCCCTCTTCTATGTTTTGGAAGAATTTAGGAGGGCTGGTATTACTTCTTCTTTGACTGTTGGTAGAATTTGCATGTGAAGCCATCTGGTCCCGGCTTGTTGAAAGGTGTTCAATTACTGATTCACTCTCCTTTTTTGTTATCAGTGTATTCTATTTTTTTCTTGAGTTATTCTTGGTAGGTTATATATTTCTAGAAATTTATCCATTTTTTTCTAGGTTATCCAATCTGTTGACATATAATCGTTCATAATAATCGCTTATGATCTTTTTTATTCCTGGCATCCATTATAATGTCTTCTCATTCATTTTTTTTTTTCTTTAGAGAGAGAGAGAGAGACAGCATGAGCAGGGAAGGGTCAGAGAGAGAGGGAGTCACAGACTGAAACAGGCTCCAGTCTCTGAGCTGGCAGTTAGCACAGAGCCTGACGCAGGGCTCGAACCCAGGAACTGCGAGATCATGACCTAAGCGAAAGTCGGACGGCTAACTGACTAAGCCACCCAGGCGCCCCTCTTCTCATTCATTTTTTAAAATATTTATTTATTTTTGAGATACAGAGACAGAGCATGAGCAGGTGAGGGGCTGAGAGAGGGAGACACAGATTTGGCAGGCTCCAGGCTCTGAGCTGTCAGCACAGAGCCCGATGCACGGATTGAACTCACAAGTGGTGAGGTTATGACCTGAGCCAAAGTCAGACACTTAACAGACTAAGCCACCTAGGTGCCCATCTCTTTTATTTTTAAATTTTGAGTCTTCTCTCTCTTTTTTTCTTTCTAGCTAAAGGTTTGTTGATTTTTTAAATCTTAGTTTTGTTGATTTTAAATTTTTTCTATTTTCTATTCTCTAATTGTTATTATTTCTCTTCTTCTAATTTTGAGTTTAGTTTGTTCTTTTTCTAATTCCTTGACTTATAAATTATGTTGTTTACTTGAGATAGCCTTTCTTTTTCAATGTAGACATTTATTGCTATAAAATTTCCTTAGTAGTACTTTTGCTGCATCCCATAAGTTTTGATAAGTTGTAGTTTTGTTTTTGTTGGCCTCAAAGTGTTTTTTTAAAATTTCCTTTTAACTTTTTCTGTTACCCAATGGTTGTTCAACAGTGTGTTGTTTGGTTTACATGCATTTGTGAATTCTCCTGTTTTCTGCTATTGAGTTCTAGTTTCATTTCACTATGGTCTGAGAAGACCTTTAGTATGAATTCAGTGTTCTTAAATTTATTAAGACTTGTTTTGTGACCTAACATGTGATCTATCCTGGAGAATGTTCTATGTGTGCTTGAGAAGAATGTGTATTCTGCTACTGTTTGGTGGAAAATTCTATATATGTCTATTAGGCCCATTTGGTCTATGTTGTTTACAAGTAAGCTATTTCCTTATTGATTTTCTGCCTGGGTGTTCTGTCCATTATTGACAGGGGAGTGTTGAAGCCTCCTACTATTATAACACCACTATCAATTTCTGTTTTCATCTCTGTCAATGTTTGTTTTATAAAGTTAGCTGCTCTGAATGGCATATATATTTATAATTGTTATATCTTTTTGTTGAGTTGACCACCCTTATCATTGTATAATGACCTTCTTTGTCTCCAGTTCAAGTTTTTTTGCTTGAAGTCTATTTTGTCTGTTGTAAGTATAGCTACCCCTAAACTTTCGGTTAAAATTTGCATGGAGTATCTTTTTTTGTAGCTTCCCTTTCAGTTCATTCATGTCTTTATGTCCAAAGTTTGTTTGTTTAATCTCTTCAGCTATTCCTGTGCCTTTTATTTATTTTTTAACTTTTTAAAATGTTTTTTATTTATTTTTGAGAGAGACAGACAGCGTGAGCAGGGGAGGGTAGAGAGAGAGGGAGATAGAGAATTCAAAGACAGGCTCCAGTCTCCGAGCTAGCTGTCAGCACAGAGCCCAACACAGGGCTCAACCCCATGAACCGTGAGATCCTGACCTGAGCTGAAGTCAGACACTTAACTGACTGAGCCACCCAGGTGCCCCTCTCGTGCCTTTTAAGCTAGGCTTTTGATTGGAGAGTTCAATCCATTTACATTTAAAGTATTTATTAGTAGGTAGGGACTTCCCATTGCCATTTTGTTAATTATTTTCTGTCTCTTTTGTGGTTCATTTGTTCCTCTCGTCTCTTGATGTCCTCTTTTGTTATTTGCTATTTTTGTTAATATTTTGGTGGTGATTTGGCTTGATCACTTTCTTTTTATCTTTTGTGTATTTACTAAAAGTTTTCCTCGTGTGGTTATCATGAGGCTCATATACATCTTCTTGTATTTATGATTATCTATTTTAGTTTGCTAACAACTTAAGTTCAGTTATGTACAAAAACTCTACAGTTTTACTCCCTGCATACTTTGTGTTATTGAAGTCAGAGTTCTTTTTACATTGTTAGTCCATTACTGAATTTTTGTGGCTATAGTTACTCTCTATACTTTTGTTTTAAAATTTTTATATATTAGGGTTATGGGTAATTTTTTTAAAAAAAATATTTTTATTTATTTCTAGGAGAGAGAGAGAGAGACAGCGTGAGCAGGGGAGGGTCAGAGAGAGAGGGAGACACAGACTCTGAAACAGGCTCCAGGCTCTGAGCTGGCAGTCAGCACAGAGCCCGACATGGGGCTCGAACCCACGAACCGCGAGATTACGACCTAAGCGAAAGTCAGACGCTTAACCGACTAAGCCACCCAGGCGCCCCTAGGGTTATGGGTAATTTGTGTGTTAGAATGTTATATTATTCTGTATTTGATTGTATATTTGTCTTTATATGTGCGATTTATACATTGATATGCTTCCATGTTGCTGTTGAGTGTGCTTTGGACTCCATTTGAAGAAGTCCTTGTATGGTTCTTGGTAGCAAAATGTATGGTGGTTTATGGTGGATGTGAGTCTATCCTCAGCAGAGCCTCTGAATCCAGTAGTGAGTGTGTCTGGGTAGGTAAGCAGCAATGGGGCTAGAGATATGTGATGTGTTGTGGTGGGGGTCAGCAGTGGGGGCTGGGGTGGCCATGGGTAGGCATGTGCATGATTGTAGAGGCTGGAGGTGAGCATTTGTGTGGCAGTAGGGGTCAGGGCTGGTTGTGGACACCCACACCGTGGTTGCACTGGATCCCAGGGCCAGGTCATTGAGGGGTGCAGGCTAGGGTGGATTTCATGGGGGAGGAAGTTGTAGTTCACAAAGATGAAAACTGGAATTCTCAGTGGTGAAAACCATGGGGGTCCATAGTGGCTGTTATGGGTTTCCTCAGCTGTAAAAACTAGTGGTATCCTCTGTAGAGCAGGCTGCTAGTGTCCATGATGGCAACCACCATGATGTCCTCCGTGGTAAAAGCTGTGAAGGATATGTGGATCTGTAAGAGCTGTTGAGATCTTCAGTGGAGAAGGCTGCTGGGGTCTTCTACAGAGTAGGATGCTGGAGACCATGATGGCACCTTTTTCAGAAGGTGTTGCTTTCTCTGTGTGACCAGCCTTTAAAAATGGAGAGATAGCCTCTCAGACAAACAAAGTTGAAAGAGTTCGTCACCACTAGACCTGCTTTATAATAAATGCTAAAAAAGAGTTCAAGCTAAAATGAAAAACACTAATTAGTAACATAAAAACATATCCAAGTGTAAAACTTACTGGGAAAGGTAAGTATATAGTTAATTTTGGAATAATCTAATATTGTAATGGTGGTGCAGAAATCACTTTTAACTGTAATATAAAAGAAAAAATTAGAAATTTTAAAAGTAACTATAGAGGCAACTGGCNGGAGTTCTATTGTTAGTTTCCTGAGGAACCTCCACACTGTTTTCCAGAGGGGCTGTACCAGTTTACATACCCAGCAACTCTTGATTTCAGGGTTGTATGTTCAAGCCCCATGTTGGATGTAGAGCTTACTTAAAAAAAAAAGTATCTATAGGTACAATAATTGTTAATGGGTACACAGTATAAAAAGATGTAAATTGTGGCATCAATAGTAGAAAATGGAGAGGCAGGAGTAAGAAAAGTGTCGAGTTTTTGCATGCAATGAAGTTGTTATCTGCTTAAAATAGACTGTTGTAAGCTGTTTTATATAAGTCTCATGGTAATCAGAAGGAAAAGACCTTTAGAAGATACATAAAAGAGAAAGACAAAGGAATCAGAGTATACAACTACAAAAAAAAATAATCAAATCACTAAGGCAACAGCAATCGAGGGAGAAAGGAATTATAAATGTCTAAAAGCAATTAACAAAATAGGAAGGGTAAGCCCTTTCCTATCAATAGTTACTTTAAATGTAAATGGATTAAATTCTCCAATCAAAAGATATAGACTGAATAGGTAACAAAAGATATAGACTGAATAGATAACAAAAACAAGACACAACAATATCCTCAAGAGACTCATTTTAGTTTTAAGGCACACTAGACAAGATATGCAAACAATCTAAGCATCTATCAACAGATGAATAGATCTAAAAAAAATGTAGTACACAAACACATAAACACACACACACACACATCATTCATCTTTATAAAAGAAGATCTTGGCATTTGTGAAACATGAATGAGCTTAGAGTGCATTATGCTAAGTTAATAAGTCAGACACAAAAAGGCAAATAATGTATGAGCTCACTTATATGAAGAATATAAAATGATCACATTTGCAAAAGCAGAGAGTAGAATGGTAATTGCCAGGGGCTGGGAGGTAAGGGGAATAGGGAGATATTTGTTAAAGGATACAAAGTTTCTGTTATGTGGGATGAGGAAGTTTTGGAGATGCAATGTATAGCATGGTGACTATAGTTAATAATACCATATTGTGTACTTAAAATATGCAAAAAGAGGAGAACTTAAGCATTCTCACTGCAAAAACTAACAACTGCCCCCCAAAAGCCCCAAGCTACGTAGGATGATGGATATGTTAACTAGCTTGATTGTAGAAATCATTTCACAATAGATATATATAGCAAAGCCTCATGTTATAGATCTTAAATATATATAATTTTTATTTGTCAAGCATATCTCAATAAAGGGGAAAAACTAATCTCATACAATGCTAGAGCTAATTAGTGTTTGTAAAGTGCTTTGAGATCTAAAATTGAAAGTAGTTACAGAGCACAAAATATCATTACAATGATTTAGTGTCCTGTTATTCAAAGTTATTTTATGGCTGAGGTTATATAATTTATTATTGTAAGGTAGAGGAGAGCTCCTGCATGCCAAAATGAAAATATACAGTAGATACAGCAATATATCTAATACACATATTTTAACAAGGAGCCTCCTGCTTGTATTTATCACTTGTGCTATGTGAGGGTGAGTTATGAGACCTCACAAAATAAGGTATATCTCTTTTTATGTACTCATAATTTAGAAATAGTGGCTGAATAGATTTTGGAGAAGCTCTCTCTCTCTCTCAAGAATAAATGAGCACCATAGGACTCAGATCAGCTCAGGGATTTGAATGACAAGCAATTTCTCTGCCTAGAGGTGTTTTGAAGTGAGCTAATGAGAAAGCATATGCAAAGAAAAACTCTCTAACTTCTGTCTTTTTTTTCCCCCCCAACTGTGGTCTAGTGTTGTAAACTGAAGATGCCCAAACTAACATGAATATTTTGAGGTATCATGTTGCTTCCATAGGAAGGTCATATTTATTTTTGGTGGTAGATGCATTCATTGTTCCCATTTTATAAGTTGAGAAACAGAGCTGGAGGGAGATTATTCATCAGGTCGCTGATGGAGAAATTGCTTCAACTTTTGTCCTTTTAGCACTAATCATTGAGAATAATAGTCACTGCAGTTCATGGAGTATTAATCATGTAAGTTAAATAACATAGAGCCTGGCACATGTAGATGCTATTGCATCAGACATTGTGTGGAGAGCTTTACTTGGGTTACTTCATGAGACCCTTACCTTAGCCATAGGACATATTAGCTCCCATTTTAGAGATGCAGAATCTGAAGCACAAAGTTCAGTGAGTCAGTGATGGATCAGGATGCAAGCTCATGTCCCCTTGATTCCAAAGTCTGTGTTGTTAACCGCTGACACTCCGTTGCTGCCCAATGCAGTAGCCACTAGCCATGTGTGAGTAGTTAGCATGTGAAATGTGGCTAACCAGAATTACAGGACAGAATTTGCTGTGAGTGTGAAATGCATACCACGTTTTGAAGACTTAGTACAAAAAAAGAAAAAGAATGTAAAATACCTCATTAGTTTTTTAAAAATTTTAAAATATTTAGAAATATTAAAGTGATTATATGTTGAACTGATAATATTTTGGATATTTGGAATTAAATAAGATATACTAAAATTAACTTATTTCTTTAAAAATGTTTTAACTTGGTTACTAGAAAATTAAAAATTGTGTACATGGTGTGGAGTTGTATTTCCCTTGGGTAGCACTGCTGGGCACTGCTGCAGCCCTCTCCTTACGCTTCTTATAACAGTCTTCTGCTCACAGCAAGCCCTCCACGTGGTCTGACTCACCCATGATTTACGTAAGCATGGTTAGAAGCCAGAGAAGAGGAAAAATAACATAAATTGCTGAGTGATTCCTTTTGGCACGAGAGGAACACAGCTTAAAAAACTTAGAAGATGGACTATACGGTGGTAACTCTGAGGGCTGAGCCCTCTGTCAGCTCTTGTGCCCTGTTTCCTTTCATCCCTTCCTCCTTTCAGTAACACATGCTCTCAGAGCACTTAGAATGACCAGGGACTGGGCAGAGCCCTGGAAATGACAGAGATGGATGAGAACGAACAAGCAAGGATTTTTCCCTACTAGACAAAATTGTCTAGTAGACCAAATTCTCTAATAGACAAAATTGTCCGTAGTAGACAAAAAGGTCTACACTGGTTTGTTAGGGCTGCAGGAATAAGGTAGTACAGACTGGGTGGCTTACACCATAGACTTTTTTTTTTCATGGTTCTGGAGGCTGGCAATCCAAGATCAAGGTGTCGGCAGCGTTGGTTTCTTGGGACGCTTCTTTCCTTGGTTTGTAGATGGCCATCTTCACCTTGCGGCATCACATTTGTCTTCACTTTGTGTGTGTGTCTGTGTTCAGATGTCTTCTTCTTATAAGGACACTGGTCATATTGGACTAGGGCCCACACTAATGACCTAATCTTAACTTAATCAGCTCTATACAGATTGTCTCCAAATATGGTCACATTCTGAGGTATTGGGGTTAGGACTTCAACCTACGAGGTTTTTTTCTTTTTTTTTTTGGGGGGGAGTGGGGGAGACAAAATTTAGTCCATAACATGATCTGTGAAGCAAGTGCTATGGCCACATGGTATCTGACTCATTGTGGCTGTATGCTGAGGATGAGGGTGGTCGGGGGGACTTTGTGTATATGAGGTGGGGATTGGTGGGCTCTTGGAGACTGGCTTTTCTTTTTTGTTAGTCTAATAAGCTGCCAGCTATTCTTGGCACAGGAATAACTAAATGCATATAGTAGGGTCCTGCTCCAGTTTGAAGGTGCTCTGAGGTAAAGGTGTAGCAAGAATTGTTATTTTTCTTTCTTTCTTTTCTTTTTTTAAATATTTTTATTTATTTCTAGGAGAGAGAGAGAGACAGGGTGAGCAGGGGAGGGTCAGAGAGAGAGGGAGACACAGACTCTGAAATAGGCTCCAGGCTCCGAGCTGGCAGTCAGCACAGAGCCCGACGCGGGGCTCGAACCCACGAACCGCGAGATCATGACCTAAGCGAAAGTCGGACGCTTAACCGACTAAGCCACCCAGGCGCCCCTCTTTTTTTTTTTTTTTTTGAGTGGCTTAGCAGAAGCTGCTTCATGCCTTCATGTGCAGTGTTGGTAGTCAAGGAGGTCATGGTCAGTTTGCTAAGGAAGCCCAGAGTATACAAAAGATAAGTGGTGAAGGGAGGCATAATTACTAGCCTCCTAAAATAAAATTGCTTTGAAGAAAGGAATTATCTATACTTAGGTTTTAACCCAAAGGCCCAAGTGTTTTTGCTGGGGACCTGGTTTCGCCCAAGGTATCACTGAAGCCTGATGTCTTTCAGGATCAATCCCCTTTTGAGAATGTGAGCTTTGGGGACAGTGGGTGGTTGTACATATGGACCTAAAAAGGTACCCTGGAGTCCAAGTATAGGGGCTATGAAGGGACTTGGGCCAGCTGGAGCATCACAAGAGTGTGGATCGCGTTGATGGGGCTGTGTGACATGTACACAGTGACAAAGTGCCCAAGGTTTCCAAGACAACACAACGTGGAAATGAGAGGTGAGAGCAGCAATCGGCTCAGACTCCAATTCTCTCTACTGGGTTTCAGAAGTGGATTGATGCTTGGGATAAAGTAAGCCCCTCTGGTCTGTTAGAAAGAAAAACAGAAAGGATATGGGGAAAGTCCCAAGAGAAAAGTGTGTACTTAAATAATTAAGTGGGAAAAGAAAAGAAGTGTGACTGTCCTTGTACCTTGAGTTGATGGTTAATTCCATGGGTTACAGAGTGAGTAACGTGTGACTTGGAATTGGAGGGATGAGTTGGAGATTTATAGGAAGGCAAAGTTAAAGGCAGACATTTGTGGCAGAGAAAAGAGCAACTGCAAAACTTTAGAAGAACCTGGTTTGTTAGAGAAGGTGTCTGCTGCTATGGGCCACAGAGTGTATGTGGGAAGAGGAAAGGGAAAGAACTAGAAGGGTACAGCAACCTGGTGCAAAAGTTTCTGTGCCCTGCTAAGGAATCTGGACTTTCCCTGGCAGGGAATGGAAGGATTTGGTGGTGGCAACTGGGTTTCTCTAGCTGCAGGGTAGCTGAGAAGGGGGAGAGGTGCTGGAAGGGGACCTGGCCACCTCCTCGGTCTTGGACAGGGCTGTGACAATTGATCCAGTAAGCCGTTGGAAGAACAGTAGAATTTCTCTTTTATTTATTTATAACCTAAAAAAGCAAATTAAATATCTAGTACTTACTGGACCCTTATTTCACATGGTCCATATGTGTGTGGCCACATGCTTTATAGGACTTAAGGAATCATGAAATGGGACAGAGTGTCCCTCAGGTGGAGGTGCTGATGATGGGGACTGCACCCCTTTGCTTGTTTCTGGTGTATTTGTCTGTACACTTGCTTGACTAAATGGACTTACATATTATTTTTAAAGATTACTTCTCATTTAACCTGCACAATATAGATGAGTGGCTTTGAGTTCTTTATGGATTTAAGGTGGCACTAATAATGCAAACAACAA
Organism: Crocuta crocuta; assembly: GCF_008692635.1. Taxonomy (NCBI): domain Eukaryota; kingdom Metazoa; phylum Chordata; class Mammalia; order Carnivora; family Hyaenidae; genus Crocuta; species Crocuta crocuta. The sequence continues at coordinate 14,319,532 of NW_027532203.1, read as the reverse complement.
GCAAAGTGTGGGCAGATGGTGGATCCAACAGTTCTATTTCTAAGTAGAAGCAAGTTCTCGGTGAAACACAACATGAGGTAAAAATAGTGACAACATAATCATCCAATAAGAGGTTGACCCAAAAAAGTGAATCAAGACAAGCTTATTTAAAGTATAAATTTATGGGTGCCTGAGTAGCTCAGTCAGTTAAGTGTCCGACTTCAGCTCAGGTCATGATCTCAAGTTCATCAGTTTGAGCGATGACAGCTCAGAGCCTGAAGCCTGCTTCCGATTCTGTGTGTCCCTCTCTCTGTCCCTGCCCTGCTCACACTGTCTCTTAAAAACTGAATAAGTGTTAAAAAATAAAAAATATATAAATTTATATCACCATTGCTAATGTCAAACCTTACCCTAACTGTATATTGGCCAATAATATACTCAGTAAGATGTTTAATAGAAATATTATTTACTTCTTTGTTGTCTTTTAAAACACTTTTTTGGGGGAGTGTGTTTTATAATACACATAATAGAACTATGGCACCTGTATATAATTCATAAATAAGTAAATACAGTGGCCTTTGAACAACATAGGGGTTAATGGTGCTGAGCTCCTATACAGGCAAAAAAACCATGTATAACATTTTTTAAAGTTTATTATTTATTTTGAGAGAGACGGAGAGAACATGAGCTGAGGGAAGGGCAGAGAGAGAGAGGGAGAATCCTAAGCAGGCTCCTCACAGTCAGTGCAGAACCCGATGTGGGCCTCGAACACATGAAACAGTGAGATCATGACCTGAGCTGAAATAAAGAGTTGGATGCTTAACTGACTGAACCACCCAGGAGCCCCTGGTGTATAACTTTTGATTCCCCAAAAACTTAACTACTAAAACCTTCTGTTGACTAGAAGCCTTACCAAGAACATAAATAGTCAATGAAGACATATTTTGCATGTTGTATGTATTATGTACTGTATTCTTACAATGCAGTAATCTAGAGAAAAATGTTATCGAGAATGTCACAAGGGAGAGAAATAAATTTATACTGTACCGTATTTTAAAAATCCACGTTTAAGTGAAACTATGCAGTTCAAACCCATGTTGTTCAAGGGTCCACTGTATATATAGAGAGCCAACGTTCCGATTTTTACTGAATGGGTTTTCAGTTACAAAATTTTGAAGTCTACTGCTTTAGGCAATGAGAAATTGAAATAAACGCTCCGATTGCTTGTAGCTTCCTGATTGCCCTCTGTGTGTCCATGCTTTGCTAATAGTCATGTGATAGTTATTTGTCCAAACGAGTCTCCTTGCTCTGGACACCCTAGGCACCCAGCATGGCCTGAAAATACAAGTATAGGAACTCCTTTCCATAATCTCCTCCCCTGTAAGAACTGTCTACTGGTTTCCTAGGGTTGAGACAATACAGGAAATAGCTTCACAGCAGTCAGATTACGTAGCCTCTGAAGACTGCAGGTCCAAGCAGTGCAGCTGCATCTCAGACTAGACCCAGCAGTTGGTGAGCTCCTGGATAGAGGCCAGGTGATGCTCCTGTCCTCCCACAAACAGTAACCTGATGAGTATCCCTGTCCTAAGTGGTCTGGGCTCAGCCTGGCTTCTGGGTACTCAGGTAGTATCCCCACCAGTAGATTTCTTCCCTCTCTGGCAACTCTGACTTTCCAGAGAGGACACCTACAAACAAGGGAAAGTTTCTAAACTTTGCCCCAGAGCCTCTTCTCTTTGGCGCCTCCCTACTCTGGTTCCAGCCCAAATCTTTATTCTTCCAATATGCAAAAGCCCTCTTCCTTTCTTTTCTATCATGTGATTCTTTTTTTTTTAAGGCTCTGAGTATTTTATTATACTTAATTATACACGTGATGAACGTACATACTGTAGAATGGACAACGGTAGAGAATGATGCAACTATGATAATATAGACATCATCTCCCCCTGAATTTCCTCTCATATCAACCCAGTTCCAATGGTATAAATGGATTAATCAAACATAACTCATCACAAAGGCATTTAACCATTAAAAAGTTGCAGTTTTTATCGTTTCTTTTACATTTTTTTCTTTTAAATAGGAAAAAATATTTAGTAATTTCCCTTTTATTCCTCAAAATTTTATTTAATTTCGAGTTAGTTAACATATAGTATAATATTGGTCTCAGGTGTAGAATTTGGTGATTCATTCCTTACATGTAACACCCAGTGCTCATCACAGGAAGTGCCCTCCCTGATGCCTATCACCCATTTAGCCCATCCCCCACACACTTCCCTCCATCAACCCTCAGTTTGTTCTCTATAGTTAAGAGTCTCTTATGGTTTGATTCCTTCTATCTCTCCCCCCCCATGTTTATTTGTTTTGTTTCTTAAATTCCACATATGAGTGAAATCATAGCTATCGTTTGATTCTTGATGAAGTACAAAGCAGCATAATGGCTCAATAGACAGGACCTCAAAGCATCAGCAACTCAAAACTTGTTTCCCTTTCCTCAAGTGTAAGAAAGTTTCACTTTTTGGGGCACCTGGATGGCTCAGTTGGTTAAGTATCAGACTTTGCCTCCAGTCATGATCTCAGGGTTCATGGGTTCCAGCCTCGTGTTGGGCTCTGTGCTGACAGCTCAGAACCTGGGGCCTGCTTCAGATTCTGTGTCTCCTGCTCTCTGCTCCTTCCCCACATTCCCCCTCTCACTCTCTCAAAAATAAAAAATAAACAAACATCAAAAAATTGTTTTTTTAAAAGAAAGTTTCACTTTTTGGAACCAGATGCTAGTGTTTATATGGGGAGTTGGGGTTGGAGGGAGGAAAGATATTTTCATTCTTTCCTTTAGAGTTAACACCAAATCCCAGCCTGAGGCAGGAGCAAATGTTTTTTTTTCTAATATGGAAAGGAAATATGAAAGGATAAAGTAAGATACATTTTATAGGAAAAACACAATTTAAAAATTCAATATACATTTAATTTGGCTCCTAGCAGATAATCCTTTCAAATGACCTTGGCCTCTGCTGGTATCCTCCTCTTCTGCTTTTGTCTGCTGCGGTGATACATGCTACAGACTTGCCAGAATGCAGCGGGGATGCTAAGTTCTTTGTCCTTCTCTGTTCCAAATGGAAGAGAATCTGTCTTGGAGCTCAGGCTTCCGGTCTGTTCTGAGCTCCGGTCTACCTAGCAACAATCTGAATTACTTAGGACTCTTGGTCATAAGTCTGAGAAAACCCCACTGCATTGAGCCCAGTGGGGACTTTATTGGCTCATGTGACTGGAAGGTCCAGAGAGTGGAGCCAGATTCTCATGCAGTTGGGTGTTGAAGATCATCAGGTTTGAGCTCTCCTTCTCTTGGCTCTGCTTGAACTTTCCCTGGCTTCTTTCTCACAAATCTTGTCTCTTGGAGCTGCCCCAAGCCCCAGAGGAAGAAAGACCTTCTCTCTCTTTTTCCTGGAATTCACAAATCAGGCCTCTTGGAAGGGACTGGATTGGCTTTGTTGTGGTCACCTGCCATTCCAGAGCCCATCATTGAGGCCAGGCGCGTGGGAAGCTGTGACTGACCACATCTGGTTATATGCCTTCCCTGTGGCTAAAGGTGGTTGTACTGGTCCCATCCAGCCACCAGAATCAGTTTCCCGCAGGGAAGAGAGGTCCTGTAATTAGAAAAAGGGATACTGGCTGGGCCAAACCAAGGGCTACCTGCCAGAAAACCCCAAAAGAACCACTTGTACTGCACTTTGTCACCAGACACCAAAGCAGGGAAGCTGTATTATTAACAGCAAAAGAATCATGTGCCAGACATTTTGCCAACTGCTCAATGAATCCTTGCATTTAACTCTACAGCAATCCCAGGTGCTCATGTAGGTATCCCATTTTACAGTGAGAAAAGGGGGGTGAGTGGCTTGTCTGATGTCACATACCAAACTCACTGTCTGACAGAGATTTCAGTACATAGTTCTGGTTTTTACTCAAGCTACCTCCTCTTCCTCTTCCTCTTCTCCCTTGTTGTTATTATTTAATATCTTTTCCTTAGGGGCACCTGGGTGGCTCGGTCAGTTAAGTGTTCGGCTCTTGATTTTGGCTCGGGTCATGATCTCACAGTTTGTGATCTTGAGCCCTACAGCGGGCTCTGTGCTGACAGTGTGGAGCCTGCTTGGGATTCTGTCTCTCTCTCTCTTGCTCCTCTCCGTGCACTGTCTCTCAAAATAAATACATGAATATTTTAAAAAATCTCCTTAGACTCAGGCATGACTTGGTTTACGCTGAACTTGGCTTGGAGACTAGCTCAGAGACAGATACCATGTGATACTCTAAACTAGCACTTTCCTCCAACCCTTCCCTCAGTACCCCGGCTCTCTCGTCAGGATAAATTATTAAGTATGGGGCTCCCTGGTGGTGTTGGGGGGAATGTGGCTGTAGTTCTCCAGGAGGCCCTCATCCCACCAGCCCCTGCACCTCCAGAACTGTTCCCAGTTCTTTACTCTTGGGCTACTATATACTTGTTGTCAACTCTTAGGAAGCGGCTTGCTCAGGTCATACAGCTGGTTTATGGCAGAGCTAGAACTTGACTTTGTGTGGCTCGCCATTACCTTTCCATTCTCTGTGCATGGAGATGAGTTCCAGCACTGCAGGGGGTGCCAAGAGTGAGCCCTGACTTCCCTACCCACATGCCATGTCAGGTTGCAAAGTCAAGTTGTCTGGACTTGGAGTCAAAACACTCAGATTCCAGGCCTGCGTTCAACACTACCTACTGAAAGTCTTTGGGTAAGTCCTTTCACTTCTTGGAGCCTCATGTGTCCTTCACCTAAGCACTGATGTAATGCTCTCAGCTCTGCCTCCTATTATTGAAAGGGTAAAATCAGGTGAAATATATGAATAGGCTTTGGAAGCTGTATTTTACTCTGTAAGCGTTTCATGGTATTTTAGTGTAACTCACTATAAACCTCCAGCAGGTACTTTCTTCTTGAATGGTTGAACACAGGAGCACTTCTTCCTGAATCAGCTCCCAAGCCCTGGAGTGATATCCAAGTAATATTTTCCTTGGATTTTGGCTGACAGTAGTTATTTGCATTCCATTCTCAGATGGTAATTCCAAAGTGATATTTAAGTCTCTCCCTCCCACCCCCCAACAGTCTCAAGGAAGGTTACTAGGTTTTTGCAGAAATTTTAAAAAAGAAAGGGAACACGTAATCCATAATAATGGAGCCAATATGCTTTCTAGACCTTTCCTGATTAAAAGTGTTCATGTATTTGGGAGTCGGTCAGTTGATGGCGAGCTGTACCCTGCTGTAATGTGACAGTTTTAGCAACAAAATGAGGAAAATTAATCTGCTCTTGGGTGGAAGGAGCTAAAATGAAATTCCCCTTGTATGTCCTGTGTGTGTGTGATTACAAGCCTCTGTCTTTAAAAGGCATCATGAGAACAGAGTTCCAGGTTAACTCCTCTTTTGTCCTGCGGGGAGGCCTCTAGCTCACACCTGCATTACCACCCTCAGAGGCTTCGGAATCATGTCCTTGGACCGGGCGCTCCTTCTCTTCCCAACCTCGCTCCAGGGTTCATACTGCACACTTGTACCCTCTTCCTGCTCTGCTCTCATCACACCACTCCCTGTTTACAAATTTTCAGTGGCCTGAAACACCTGCACATACCCCTGCATGTCTATTCACGTCTATCACAAATTCAGAGAAGGGCCTGATTGAACCGACTTGGATCATTCATTCTCGACCATTCGCTTTTGCTGTGGGTGTGAGGTGCTATGATTGACAGGGCCAGGGTCCCAGGCCCTACTCTGTGACTGTATGTAGTCTTGAGCTAGGGCACTGTATCTGACAATCTCAGTGCGACCAGTGGAAATACGGAGGAGCACTTCTCTCTGCAAAATGGGGATGGTAGGCAGACAAAACCCACGGAAGTCCTTCATTTTTGTCAGCCCAGAACTCTGCATGTGGGAGACGCTTGATAAATATTTCCTTATTGACTGTTGGATTTTTAACTTTGAGATTACCTTTTAATATGGAGGGAAATCCACTCATTCTTAAAACTAACTCAATCCCAGGATTATTGGACATTATTGTTAAAACTTCTTGAAGTCCCTCTAAGTAATATCTTCCTTTTTCCCCCTGGAGTTTCATATAAATAATCTAATCCCACAAAGGCAGGAGCACCCTTTTCAAGTGCTGTCTTACACCCTTTGTGTAAGACACGCCAAACACCCATTTCCAAAAACTGCTTCTCATATAACATGTTTTCCAAACTCTTTGCCATCCTTATTATTCTCTAGTTTTTCATGATCTGAATGAAATGAAGCCCCTGGAAATGAGCTGAGCAAAATATTTTTGAGGCATATTGCTCTGCTTTACCTGCCTAGTTCTTTTTTTAAATTTAAATTTATTTATTTTTAAATTTACATCCAAGTTAGTTAGCATGTAGTGCAATAATGATTTCAGGAGTAATTCTGGTGATTCATCCCCTGTGTATAACACTCAATGCTCATCCCAACAGGTGTCTTTCTTAATGCCCATCACTCATTTAGCTGATCCCCCCCAACCCCCCGCCGACAACCCCTCCAGCAACCCTCAGTTTGTTCTCTGTATTTAAGAGTCTCCTAGGGGCGCCTGGGTGGCTCAGTCGGTTAAGCTTAAGCGTCTGGCTTCAGCTCAGGTCATGATCTCACAGTTCATGGGCTCGAGCCCCATGTTGGGCTCTGTGCTGACAGCTCAGAGCCTGGAGCCTGCTTCAGATTCTGTGTCTCCCTCACTCTCTGACTGTTCCCTGCTCATGCTGTCTCTCTCAGAAATAAATTAAAAAAAAAAGAGTCTCCTAAGTTTTGTTTCCCTCTATATTTTTTATATTATTTATGCTTCCCTTCCCTTATGCTCATCTGCTTTGTATTTTAAATTCCACATATGAGTGAAGTCATGTGACATTTGTCTTTCTCTGACTAATTTTGCTTAGCATAATACCCTCTGGTTCCGTCCACATAGTTGCAAATGGCAAGATTTCATTCTTTTTGATTGTCGAGTAATACTCCATTGTATATATACATCACATCTTCTTTATCCATTCATCTGTCGATGGACATTTGGGTTCACCTCCCTACTTCTACACACTATACATTGATTAATTTAGCCCAAGCTTTCGTTAGAATGTTTTTATAACCATCTCATTGTGTGTGTATACTGAGGAGTCCTGTAAGTTTTTAAAACACCCAATTAACAAAATCACCTGGAATTCTTTCTTTGGTCCTTTTGCTCTTGTGTGTGGTTTCAGGTTCTCATTTAAGGAATCCAATCAGGTCACATCTCTCAGTCCTGCTGATTCTCCTAGTAAGCCCTCTAGCCCAGCAGGTGCTAAAGGAGAAAGTGCAGAGGGAGCTTTATGATCCAGTTTCCTTCAACATCTTGGAATGTCACCCCAGTGCTGGTCTTCTCTGATCCACTTTAGTTTAGTCGGCGTGCCCTCCTAGCCAGGAAACAGGAATGACCTTCTCACTTAGTTTATAGTCAATGGAAGATAAGCTCACCAGGGCATGTTGAAGGTTGAAACAACTGTATTACTTTACTCAAGCTTCCATAACGAAGTACCACAGACTGGATGGCTTAAAGAGCAGACATTATTTTCTCACGGTTCTAGAGGCCGATAAGTCCAAGACCAAGGGATTGGCAGGGTTGGTTTCTTCTAAGGCCTTTCCTCTTGGCTTGTAGATGGCTGCCTTGTGCTGGTATCTTCACATGGCCTTTCCTGTGCTTGTCTGTCCCCGCTCAGATGGGACTCAGGCCTACCCTAGGGACTTCCTTTTGCCTTTCCAAAGATCCCATTTACAAATACAATAACATTCTGAGGTCCTAGGGATTAGGATGTTAGCATATGAATTTGGGGAGGACACAATTCAGCCCATAACACCAACCAACCAGCTGAAGGTATCTGTGTGCTGGTGAGCACCTGTGCATAGCAGTGGTGGGGAATGGTTACAACAACCGGACAGGAGAGTTAAAGTGGAAGAACCGGACATCTGAGTTGAAGTCCAGGGTTGAGATGAGCGGCTAACCCAGGACTGAGTAAGGAAACGCTCTTCATTATAATTCTGAGCATTGGGTTCTCTTCCCCATTCTTCCTTCCAAAAAGGTCAGGCCCCAGAATACCCTGCCATCAGCCAGGGAACCAATGACAAAGTCTGCACCTATAAAGAAGCTTTTCAACACTCTGGGTCAACTCAAAGGATACATTAAGTAGAAGGTCTTATTTAATATTTTTTCTAGTGATCAGGATGATGGACTAGCAAGTGAGCCTGTTGAGTTTGCTGGTGACACTGTGGACATCATTAAATAGCATGCAAATCATTAACCAGGGCTGTGGACAGGGTGACCAGACTTAATCACTTTTATTCCCACCCCTGGGTAGACCTGGCAGCATAAATGCCCTCACCCCTGCCATGAGGAACTGCTCTGAAATGCAAAGTTTGACTCGGCCAGGAAAGTAAAAGCAACGGTAACGGTCTCATTTCTCTCTTTTTGAGTAATGATATGCCAGTTTCCCAATAAATTGCATAGAGGTGAAGAAGAAAAATAAGTCTTTGACCTTTCTCGTTTATAACCACACTTAGATATTTCTTCTCATATCTTATGCTGGCCACAGAGCTTTGCATAGCAGAGATTTAATTTCCTGCTGCTGGAGGCATTAAAATGGATAGGATCTCCCTCCCTCCTTCCCTTGTGCCCTGCATCCTGAAGCCTTCTATGTGGCTGTCATTCAGGGTTTGTCATTCACAGGACCTGAGTGAGGGGCGTTGCAGGTGAAATCCTTCCTTTCTAAGCAAACTTTTCCCACAGTGCAAAGCAAATAGGTGCCTGATGGGAAGAATTACAGATGCCGAGCCTGTGGGATGTGGCAGTCACACCCTCTGGGTGATGAATATCTTTTATCCAGATAAATGTACTTATAATTTGTTAGTTTAATTACTGCAGCCTTGCAAAGTCTTGAGCCAGTAATTCCTTTCTCAAGAAATTAGAGGCCTTAAATAATTCTGTGGGAAGACTAATTCTTCACTCTGGTTTTTGGACATTTCTCTGAAACATATTTCCAGAACTCAGCTGGGTGCCATTAACAACTCCTTGCGATGGTTCTGGTCGCATTGTAATCTGTAAACCCCTCTTTGGAGTGGCTTCTTTATTTCTAACATTGAAGTGTAAATCTCCTTTCAATAATTACCTTCCCCAGCTCCTTTTAGGATGTGAGAAAGATTTCATCTTTTCCAAACAACCAGAAGCCTTTGTTCCCCAAGAAGAAAGTAAGGGAGCCCTCCCCTGGCTCCACCCCAATTTGGATCTGAAAGAAGGCCTGGTAAGGACACAACACTTACTGGAAACACCAACTAATCTTTATCTCTGCCTTGTTCCAAGGTTGGGCACTGGAAATTTCAAAGTTTGCGTTGGTAAAAAAAAATGAGTGCTTTCTTTCTGACTTTGTAATTTCTGCTTATTTTCTCTGTTTTGCTAATGTTTCCCCCACCACTGCCCGCCCCCCAACAAGTGAGAGCTGGCTTAGCTGGCTTTCTGTCAATAGGAAATCTCTGCTAATTGGCATTTCTCCGCTATGCAAGCAGAATGATAACTGATATTCATAATGATGTTCCAGAGGCTCTGTTAGATCCTGAAGGGTCTCATGAATTCTCAAAAAATGATTGACTTCGATGCAGAATAATTTTAGTGTCGGGTGTATTTTATGGTTTTCTGATTCACCGCAAATTGGATGTCTGTGTATGGGATACCACTTTCTATTATTATTCCTAATAAATACCAAAGTACTTATTAAGTGGAACTGAGTACTCTTTTGGGAGAGGTGGAATACAGGACTTTTTTTAAATTTGGAAGCTCTTAGTGTCTGGATAGAAGTCAGGTCTAATGCTTCTTTTATCACTGGTGTACTTAGTAATTGCTCATAGCTTGTTTATTGGATAATTGACCAGTGTAGGGACATGAGTATTGTAACTCTGAACAAAGAATCATCCCCGAGGCAGGTCTGAACCACAGGCCTGAATGTTCTTGTTAAACTGGTGACATCAGATAGATGGGACCAGCACGGGCTGCAAAAATCTAGAAATGAGGAAACCACACACCAAATACAGATCAGAACAGACAAAAGAGCTATATCCAGGGGGTTTGAGGTATTGAGAACAATTCCACAAGGCAGAAGTAGCAAGGTGGACCTTGAATCATGTCACATTCCCTGTATGTAAGTGACTGTGGCGTCACCGTCTGCCACCCGCAGTCATGTGAGCCCAAGGATGCCAGTCCCTGGAGGTCCTTATGGAACATAAGGATGATGAAGATAATTGGTGGCTGAGACAAGGCAAACCAGCAGTGTCTTCTCTTTGTGATGGATTCTGACTGTAACAGCCAAAGTGATCGTGTGTCAGTTTGCTTTGATGGTTGAGATGACCAAACCTACCCATTCATCTTTGCTGCTGTCTGGTTTGCATGCACAGGCAAGATCTAATATTGGTGCCATTTGACTCCAGGCTAAACTGTCTTGCTCTGTGGGAGAACAGCTATCCTTCTGTATATATTATATCCCGTAACTTTCATTAAGTAACCGACATTTACTGCTTTCACTGAGCCAAAGCACCTGTGTAACTGAGAAGAGATGAGGAAGAGTTCGTTGTCCCTGTTTCACAAAAAGAATTCTTTTTAAAAAAATTTATATATATTCATTTTGAGAGAGAGAAAGAGTACAAGTGGAGGAGGAGCAGAGAGAGAGAATCCCAAGCAGGCTCTGCACTGTTAGCACAGAGTCCAGAGTCTAACGTGGGGCTTGAACTCATGAACTGTGAGACTGAAGTCAAGAGTCAGATGCTTAATCAACTGAGCCACCTAGGCACCCCTCCCATAAACAATTCTGTGTAACAACCTACCCCAAAACTCAGTGCCTTAAAGCAGCAGTGACTTATTATTTCTCATGAGTTTAGGGTGGACTAGAAGTTCTTCTGCTTGTCTCCTTTGGTGGGTTTTGTGTGGCTGCATCCAGATGGTGGATTAGCTGGCTGGATGATATAAGAAGGCCTCTCTCATTCAGTAGGTTGCCTCTACATTTTGTTGCCTTTTCAGTATGATGTAGTCCCAGTTTCTAATATTGACTTTTGCTTGCTTTTGCTTCTGCTGTCAGGTCTGAAAAATCACCCCCAAACCTATATCCAGGAAATGACCACATATGTTCTCTTCTAGGAGTTTTGTGGTTTCAGGTCTTATGTTTTTGTCTTGGATCCATTGCAAGTTGATTTTTGTGTGTCATGTAAGATAGTGGTCGAGTTTTATTCTTTTGCAGGTGGCTGTCCAGTTTTCCTAACACCATTTATTGAAGAGATTTCCCTTGCCCCGCTGTATATTCTTGGCTCCTTTGTCATAAGTTACTTGGCTGTATATGCGTGGGTTCATTTCTGGGCTTTGTATTTTATTCCATTGATCTATGTATCTGGTTTTATGCCCAGACCATGTGATTTTAATTACTATAGCTTTGCAATATACTTTGAAATAGAGAACTGTGACACTTCCAGCTTTGTTCATTTTTCTCAAGATTGCTTTGGCTATTCAAAATAAACTTAAAAATAAACAGACATGACCCTATTTGGGGTGGCTGGGTGGCTCATTTAGTCAAGCGTCTGACTCTTGGTTTTCAGCTCAGGTCATAATCTCATGGTTTTTGAGTTTGAGACGCTGGTCAGGCTCTGTGCTGACACTGTGGAGTCTGCTTGGGATTCTCTCTCCCTGCCCCTTCTCCATTCATGTGTTCATGCTCTCTCTCTTTCTCTCAAAATAAACAAAGTTAAAAAGAAAGATTGCTTTGGCTATTCAGAGTTTTTTGTGGTTCCATACAAATTTTAGATTTATTTATTTGAAAAATGCCTTTGGAATTTTGTCAGGGATTGTACTGAATCTGTAGATTGCTTTGGGTAGTATGGGCATTTTAATGATGTTGATTATTCTAATCCGTGGAACAGAAAGTATTTCCATTTATTTGTGTCTTCTTCAATTTCTTTCACTAATGTCTTGTAGTTTTTAATACACAGTTTTTTCACGTCCTTGGTTAAATATATTCCTAGATTCCTAAATGTATTATTATTTTTGATGCAATTGTAAATGGGATACAGGGAACAGGTTAGTGGTTGCCAGAAGTGAGGGTCTGGGGTCTGGAGAAATGCATAAAGACGGTCAAAAGGTAAAAAAAAAAAAAAAAAAAAGAGGAGGGAGGGGGAAAGAAGGTTTCTCTTACATGTCTGGGGCCTGGGTGCTGATTGTCAGCTAGAATGCTCCTCTATATGGCTCAGTTTCTCTCTTTCTCTATAGCATCTCATCCTCCTGGACCCTCTCCATGTGATCCTTATCTCCAGCAGGATAGCTTGGACTTCCTTATAGCATGGCTGCTGGTTTCCCAGAATGCAAAAGGAGAAGCCACCAGTGCAAGGCCTTAGTCTAGAACTGGCTGTGTGTAACTTTGATCACCTTTAATTGGTTAGAGTAAGTCATGGGGTCAGTCCAGATTCAAGAGAAAGGGAAATAGTTCCCACTTCTTGATGAGGAAGCAGCGAATAATCAGTGTCTATCTTTAATCTGTCACAGTTCCTTTTATCTCCTATGCCTGTCCCTCTGGCTGATGCTTCAAGTCAAGCAAATGAGCCTCTCCCACACAAATTCTGAGTTCCCTTTGATTGGCCACTTCCATGCTGGGCTTTGGGGTGGGTGAGTCTGAGTGCATGAACCATTTAAGAGCCTTTTCTTAGATCGCTATTGTCTTGTGGATCTTATGGCAAGATTGTATCCCCACCTCTCCTACCCACTTGGATATGGACTTTATCTCAATCATCTGATGCACAGGGGTCACTCAGCCAGTGTTTAGGCTTTTTTTTTTTTTTTTCTAGGGGAAGTTGTTCCATATGCAGCTGTAGATTCAGTGTGTTCATGGGAGGAGGTGAGTTCAGGATCCTCTTCCGTCACTAACTTGAGCTAGAACAGCCCTTCTTAAAAAGTTAACTGTTAGCCAAAAGGAGAAGTACATTGATGTTTGTCTTGTAGGCTCTTGTGAGGGTTAAGTGAAATGGGTACCAATACAGCATTAGGGGCAGCTCAATAAATAGCCATATTTTCCCTGACTTGTGGATCCACTGTCATGGAGAGACTGTTGTCAGGAAGCTATAATTCAGGGGCAGAACATCTTTCTATCAATTGTGCTTCAGTTGTCCCCAGCTGGGGATTAAGGGAGTTGACACATGTGAACTCCTCAGAACAGTGCCTAGGACATGGGAACCATTAAATAAATGTGAACTGCCATTATTGTTGCTATTAGTATGAAGAGCAATGATTCCTAGAAACAAAATGACACTCAGATTATATGCAACCCACCTTCCTGGTTATGAACATCTTTCCTTTCATGTTAGTGACTTTTTGCCTTTGTGTAATAGAATTTCAGAGATGCTCACAATCTTGGAGATCATTTAGACCCATTTTTTCATTTCACACAAAGAAATTTAAAGTCAAGTCAGGGCAAGTGACTTTGTCTGCATCACACATCTAGTTAGAGAATTAGTGCCAGATTGCAAGACCTCAAGCTTCTAACCATGGGCTCTCTTTACTGCACTCTTGAGTGTAGAATGTTCCAACTCATTTGCTTTCAAAGTAAGAGCTGGGGACCCAAAACTTTAGTTTTGTAGGTAGAACACATTTACATAAATGTAATAAATATTATACTTCAGTTGTGTGCATCAGCCATGTATTTTGGAGGAAAGAGGAAAAAATGGAAAGATAGAAGGCATAGAAAGATTAGCTAAAGGACAAACCATTAGAGATGGACTTACACACAGAAGGAAAGAAAGAGGGTTAAAAGATTCAAGATGATTTCGTGATCAGCTTTTATTGGTAGGAAGTGCTGGGATGCTGTTTGGCAAGAAATGTGTTCTGTCTGTCTGTCCAACATTCCTTTCCCCCCTGTCTGGCAGCAGCACCACCATTGCCTTTTTTGGAAAATGCCCATTGTCAGCTCCAGCTTGGTGGCTGTGATGGGTCTGACAATCACATGATTGTATTTTCGTGGCCGTGAGGACTGGTCCCCAATGGGGTGGACGCTTGAAACCCCTGGCCAGCTAGAGACCTTCTCTAGGGTCGACATACTCTAGAGAAGTGAAAGCAAAGTGTCTTGAGCACGTTTGGTTTGCTTTCTACCATTTTTTAGTGAAATCTGGGATAGACAGAATAGCCATGTCCACCTTCCTTAGAAGATATCTCAGCCACGCCCTCCATGTTCATATACCTGCTGTTCCTTTATTGATTTCTCATTTCTTAAATATATAATGACCATTCCCTATGTCCTCAACACCACAATACAGCCAGAGTTCTTTTATCCATGGGACCTACAGTCTGATGTGTGAGGTAGACAATAAAGAAGAAACAAGTTGTAGTAAGAGCCTTTGGTATTCAATAAATAATGGCCTCAAGAGATGTCTACATCCTGATCTCCAGAACCTGTGAATATGTTAGTTTACATGACAAAAGGGACTTTGCAAATGTGGTTAGCTACTGCTCTTGAGATGGGGGTATTTTCCTGGATTTTCTGGGAAGGTGGAATGTCATCATGAGGATCTTTATATAAGGGAGGCAGGAGTCAGAGAAAGCAATGTTATGGTGGGCAGAGAGATGGAATGGAGGATGCTATGCTGCTGGCTTTGAAGCTGGATGGGGCTGTGAGCCAAGGAATGCGGGCACTTTCCAGAAACCAGAACAGGGAAGGACACAGATTCTTCTCTGAAGCCTCCACAAGGAATATAACTTTGCTGACACCTTGATTTTAGGACTTCTGACCTTGGGAATGGTAGGAGGATATGTTTGTATTGTTTAATCACAAAGTGTGTGCTATTTTGTTGCAGCAGCAATAGGAAACTAATACAAATCTCAAAGGAAAAGAGTGGGTTCTTTGGAAGAATAATGTGAGGAACCTTACTGAGATTAGGGGATTAGTGAAGACCTTTTTGAAAAACTAATATTTTGGATAAAGACTAAATAAAAGAGAAAGAGCCAGGCTTCAAAAAAGATAGGGTGTTGAGAATTTCATCCAGAGAAACAATGCCAGAAGAGACCTCAAAAGCAATAGTTCTGTCTATTACAGCCACTGAAGGTAGACAGGTGGGTCAGGTAACTAGGGGAGGGGACATCAGGTGATGTGATCCATGGACACTGTAGCTACTATGCGGAGATTCCTTCTTCCCTTCTCCATTTCCCAAGTCCTTTCCCCATCTTCCCCTCCAGCTCCAACTATGTCATTGCCCCAAGCCTTCTGTGACCTTAGCAGCTTTCTGCATCTCCCCCTGCCATCCAAACTGTGTACCTTTCCTTGAACTGGGGCCCCTGGACCTCTGGAGACCCCCAGATTGATCTTTGGGGAGATATCCTTAGATTTTACAAAATGCTTTAATTTCTTTCTTTCTTTTCTCTTTTTTAAAAAATCTATACACCCAACGTGGGGCTCAAACCCATGACCCCAAGATCAAGAGTCGCATATTTTTCTGACTAGCCAGCCAGTTGCCCCTAAAATGTTTCAATTTCAATGATAAATTTTAAAATAGTATAAGCTGAGGCCATCACCTGGATGCACCTGTTTGAGTTTCATTTTATGATTTCAGGGTCTCCGTGATGCCATGGGAAAGCCAAATGATGTCCAGGCAAGCCACAGAAACAATGGTTTTGAAGGAGCTTTTGTGGAAGGAAACGAGATGATTTGAGTGCACGTAGCTGTACGAGAACTCGAACACTAGCAGGCAGCACTGTGCTGGCCTTGTGAGCAGACCTGTTATGTGGATTCATTTTTTCTATGCACCGACCTGTAATACTTCACTACAAGTAAGTGGATTTAAAAATAAGCCAATGGAGCTCTTTTCCTCAGTTTCCCATGTTTAAAGTTGATTCTTCTATCAAAGTGGTACATCAGTGGTTTAAAGTGAGGTAACTAAAATAAAGAACAGTATGGTGGTGGAGAACCCAATGACAATGACTCAAGTGACAGGTTGTTGTTTTCAGAGTCAGAAGACTCATGTTGCTAACAAGTAAAATAGGAAATGCTCAAGCAGAGCTTTCCACTATTATGTCTCTTAGTATCAATCCAGGTTAAGAAAAACATCATCAATTATCACATTAAATAAGCTATTTTAAAATTTCTTTGGTTTTATATTTTTATTTGTATTAATTAGTTTACTTTTTAAAAATGTTTATTTATTTTTGAGAGAGAGAGAATAGAAGGGGCAGAGAGAGAATCTCTGTGGTGTCAGCACGGAGCCCGATGTGGGGCTCAAACTCACGAACCGCGACATCAAGACCTAAGCTGAAATCAAGAGCCAAAGACTTAACCAACTGTGCCGCCCGGGTACCCCATATTTGTATTTTATTTTAAAATTTGTTTTGGTTTTATTGTAAGAGCTATAAGCATAAGAAGTTTATAACCACTCTCATGTTTGTATAGATTTAAGTAACATTATAATAAAACATGATTTAAGTCAACACTGGGGATCTTGAAGAATCTCTCTTTTCTTTTTAAAGGGATCCAAACATTAGTCAGGTTTGAGGACCTCTGATTTGGAGTATTCATACTGATACATTTTTTGAATTCCTAGTTCTTGAGTTGTTAATTCATCTGTGAATTTCTACCTCTTAAGGCAGAACTAGCATTCCCAGGGCGAATGAAGGTCACGTTTACAAGTTTTCTGAGAATCCACAAGCCCTGTGGCGGTGCTGAGCACATGGAAGAAGCCCAGTAAATAGTCAGTGAATGTATTAATCACGTCTTTTTATATTGTGTTTTTGGCACTTTGACATCTGGGCCCNCCCCCCCCCCACCTGCCACCTGTCACATTTCCCCCCAGCTAGTCAATTTCCAGAGCTAGCAAACAACTCACTTTCGGAATGCCTTTCATATGTAAACTAAGCAGTCCACAGCCCACAAACCTCCTCCCTCCCTTCCTTTATCAGCTCCTAAACTCTGTGCACTAGTCCCTGCCCTGAGCACCTAGGGACAGCCCTACACCCTGGAGCCTGCTGAAATGATGGAGGCTAGCCAGTCCTAAACCTGCTTACCGTGCCTCGCCTATTCCTTTCTGTGGAACCACAGTAAAGGCTCTTTCCCCCATTTACCTCCTGCTTCCTCAGCCTCCTGAGTGACCTCTGCACGTGATGCCCCTCATCTTGAAAACGGTGAGTCACAAGTTACATCTAGTGGCATTTGTCTCCTGATCTGCTGGCCTCGCCATACCTGAATGATGATAAAACTTAGGTTTTAAAACAAGGAATAAAGACATAATCACGTTGTTCTAGACTCTATACAAGAATGTTGTCATTTCCCCCCTACAGGAGGAAACCCCTTATTCATTGTGCCAGTGTATTTGTATCTCTCCATTGAGGAATGTGAGGACCTTCAGGGCCAGGGCTAAGTGTGGATTTGTGCTGAGCCATCTGTATTTCCAGTGCCCGGTCTGTGACCTTGAACAGTTTTTTTTTAACTGATTTACTAATTTTATTATTATTTTGTGCACAAAGCAAATCACCTCAGAGATTCATTTGCAACTCTATCAGTATTAGCTTCATGTTCTTGCTAACTGAGCTGAAGAGCCCCCATTTCACAATGACACTATATTGTAAACACCTCGCCTAATAGTGAATTCCCGTTCCACCCCATGTCCTTTCCTGCCTCTCTAAGGCCCCATGTGTTGGCCTCTTTCAGGACTCTGCACAAACCCCACTTCCTCCTAGAAGCCCACCTTGACTTCTCCAGCCTGTCATGCGCTCCGTCTTCTTTGAGCTCAAGCGCTCTCTGATTTCTCTTCCCGCCAACACTCCCCATCAAATTGTTTTCATTCAGGGTTCCACAAGTGTTTACTGATCACCAAGGTGCCCTCCTCTCTTCCTCCCCACGTCTCTGCCCAGGGTCGCTCTGTCCCACTGGGGTACAGGGCTTGTAATGATGGAATCAGAGCTGTACAAGTAGAAACACATTGATTGCACTGGAAGCGTCATGCGGTTTTCATGTTCAAAAACCTCTTTTGTTGAAAAAGTCCCCCCCAGCCTCCTCTGGTCACCAGTCATACTGATGTGTGTTTACCCTTGCAGACTGCCAGAGCTACTCCTGGAGCTAACGGAGTTGGTTCACAATCATGTTTGTTAGAAACAAGAGCTTCCCAAGTCATGATCTTGCTTCTCTGTAAGTTATGTCTTCCTTCCCTCCCCTGGACATTTCAACCTCAAGATGTCACATAGGCGTTAGGCTCCCAGCGACCCTGGAATGTCCAACTGTCCTTCCGTTCCTCTTGGGGAGACCAGACTTGGGGCTCTGATGATGCCCAGTGGAAGAGTCTTTCTCCCGAGCAGGCAGTCTGCGGCGTGGGTGCCGAAGGCTCCCTCAGGTTAATTGCAGCGGTGTTTGGAGGCTGTCATGACCTGAGCCTTGTGAAATTGCACTCAGAAAAGGTTGATTATAGTACAAGTCAAATCTGTCACTTTCAGCTTAAAATCCATAGCTCTGGGGTACCCGGCTGGCTCAGTAGATTAAGCATCTGACTTTTCATCTCACTGTCCATGAGTTCGAGCCCCACACAGGGCTCTGTGCCTGCTTGGGATTTTCTTTCCCTCGTTCTCTGGCCCCTCCCCCATTCATTCCCACATACTCGAGAGCTCTCACGCTCTCTCTCTCTCAAAATAAATAAACAAACTAAAAAAAAAATCCATAGCTCTCCATTGCCATATTGGTTTGGTTTTTTAAGTTTTTTCAAATGAAATAATTAAATCTTAAGATCATTATAAATGTATGTGCAGTTTTAAAACAGACAACATGAGAACACCTGTAACTTTTACTAAGTTTTCCCCGACGGCAGCTCTTGCAAAGTTAAGAGTACAATGTCACAAATCCAATACTAACATCCTGCAGTAGGGGCGGGGTGCCGTGGCCCCCATGTGGCCTTCATGGACATCATGGACAGGGGTTCATTGTTTCCTGATGGGCAGTGTAGTCCCAGCCCCTTGGCAGCTCCCTGGTATGGGACTGGGGCATCTCATTACAGCCTGGCCGGGGTGAGCACGGGGCCCCAGTGTTTTCTGTGGTGTTTGGCCAGAGTAGAGCAGCTGTTGTCTAAAAGTTCTCTCTCCAGGCTGCCCCTTTTCTGGCCCGCTGGCTGAGAGAGCATGCGTTTGCTGGAGTTTTTACTGTTTGCGCCCGTTGGTGTATCTGAGATGCCAGGTACATCAGCCCCAAGTCTGGGATATGCTAGGCTAAACGGAAAAAAAAAAAAAACCCCAGTGAACTCATCACTGTGTCATTCCTCCGGGTTTGAGCTTTCTTCCTGGTCTGCCTTTTCCCCTCAACTTTCCAGCATCTTCTTATGTGTCCCACCCAGGGGTTTCAGTTGCCCTTAGTGGGAGGAGTGGGAAACAGCACACGCGGTCCATCTTTTTGGAAGTGGAAGTTCCCACTGTCTATTTCTTTTTTCAACGTGAAATGGCCTCATCTGGCCTCTGCTGACCTCCTGTCACACCCTGGTTCATGCCTGAGGCCGGGATCGCGGCTTCCTGTGAGACAGCCTTGCCATCGCCCAGCGGTCCCTCCGCCCACGCTACCACTAACGCTAAACACTTGTTACGTGTTGGGCACTTTGTGTGTAATGATATGATTTATGTGCTCTTATAACAGAGGTAAAGAAACCCAGGCCCGCAGAGATGAGGCAATTCACTTCAGGTCACCCGGGAAGTTAGCTGCAGAACCGTCCTTTGGACCCAGGCAGCCTGGCTCGGAAGCTCCTGCTGGCCAGTTCTGGTTGTGCAGTTGAAAGGGGCATCAGACTCCCCCCAGGGGCTTGAAAACGCGGATTGCAGAGTACACCCCCAGAATCTCTGGTCCATTGGGTCTGGGCTGGGGTTTGATCATTTGCATTTTTACCAAGTTCCTAGGTGATGCTGATTCTACTTTCTGGAAACCACACTTTGCAAATCAGTCACCTTTCGGCCTTCTTCACCCCCCAGTTGGTTCTTCTAATTCTTCCACTGCCTTATTGGTTCAATACAGGTATTAGCTCACCGGATTTGACCTCCTTTCACTTCCACCCTCAGACATTCCTTCCAAGCTCTCGTAGCAGCCTCTGTGTACCTTAATCACTGTAGTTGCCACATTATCTGGAAATCATGTCTCATTTCCATCCCCCGACCCCCTTGAGGGCAGAGAGGGTAGCGCAGAACAAAGTATGTATTATTCATCTTTGTAGAGTCCCTTGGGGTGACTGTGGAAAAGAGATTCCTGGGCCCAGCCCCCTGAGTCTCTGAGTCAGTAGATCTGGGGTGGGGCTCAAGAATCTTCACTTTAAACAAACAACTTACACAATTCCCTTGTGGTTGGCCCACTTTGAGATACTGCCCTAGAACTTTGCACTGTGTTTGGCACTAAGTGCTCTCTCTCTCTCTACTTATTTTTAAAAATTTTATTAAGTAATCTCCACACCTAACATGGGACTCGAACCCACAGCCCCGAAATTAAGAGTTGCTCCCTCCACTGGCAGAGCCAGCCAGGGCCCCTCGATAGTTATTTATTAACTGGATTTTATTGAACTGAACCTTGAAGTAAAATGGTAACTCCCTGATCTCCTTTTCTGTGTGTTCTCCCTAACTCTCCACACAATGGCAATGTTTGTACTCTTCCCTCCAAAACCTAAGGGGTGCGTCCCTCATAGTTAGTGCCTCTTTCTCCCCCCAAATTCTTGCTTTCTTTCCCTTTTCTTTAATGTTTTATTTATTTTTGAGAGAGAGAGAGTGTGAGCAGGGGAGGGTTAGAGAGAGAGGGAGACAGAATCTGAAGCAGGCTCCAAGCCAGCTGTCAGCACAGAGCCCTACACGGGGCTCAAACCCACCAGCCATGAGCTGAAGTCAGACGCTTAACCAACTGATCCACCCAGGGGCCCTACTTTCTTTCCCTTTTCGATCAGAACTTTGATTCTCATGCTGTAGCTGCTTTCAGTTAGCTGTTGGAAACACCTGGAAACATCTTTTAAAAATTTAGTTATTTAATTAATTAATTGAGAGAGGACGTGTGAACCAGGAGCAGAGAGAGAGGGAGAGAGAGAGAGTGTAGAGCCCTGAGCGGGGCTTGAGCTCATGAACTGCGAGATCATGACCTGAGCCCAAGTGGATATTTAACACACTGAGCCACCCAGGTGCCCCAACACCTGGAAACATTTAAATAATTTTTATCAAGAATACCCTTTTTAAAATTTTAAAATATTGAGACACAACTTCCATAGAGTAAAGTGCATAAATCTTAGGTATTGATCCTGATGAATTGACCTATGTATACACCTATGCAGCCATGATTCAAATCCTGACTTGGGACACTGCAACACTCAGAAAGTTCTCTCTTGACCCCTACCATTCAACACACCTCCTGCAGGGCAACTCTGTTCTGACTTTTACAACCGCATGTCAGTTTTGCCTGTTCTTGAACCTCTCATAAATGAAATCGTATAGATTGTAGACTTTTGTATCTGACACTTGGTGCTTCACACTGTGTATGTGAGATGCATTGATGTCTTTGTATATGGTATTAGTTCCTGTTCACTGCTCTGTTGTACTCCATGTTGTGAATATAAAACCGTCAACTCTTCTTAGATTGGATAGCTTTTTTTTTTTTTTTGGTTGCCACATTTTTTATTGTGATAAAATATACATAACCTAAAACTTACCATTTTAACCACTTTTAAGTATACAACTAATTCAGTGGCATTTAGTACCTTCACACTGTTGTATAATCCTCACCACCATCCAGTTCCAGAACTTTTCCTCATTTTCCTAAACAGAAACTCTCTAGCAATTAAACACTAACTCCACATTTCCCTTCCTCCAGCTCCTGGCAACCACCATTTTGTTTGCTGTCTCTATCGATTTGACTACTCTAGGTATCTCGTATAAGTGAAATCATATAGTATTTGTCTTTTGCGACTGGTTTAGTTCACTTAGATTAATGTCCCCAAATGTAGTATTTGTAATGTCCCCAGTTCATAGCATGTATTAGAATTTCCTTTCTTTTTAAGGCTGGGCTATGTTCTATTGCATGGATATAAGACATTTTGTTTATCCATTCATTTGTTGGTGGACATTTGGGTTGTTTCCACCTTTTGGCTATTGAGATTTTTCTTCTTTTGTTTCAGGGTGTCCAAGGAAGGTCATTGCTGCCCCAGAAGAGTACATACGTGCAGATTTCTAGGGCCATGTGATAATGGGGGTATTCAATGGATTGTCATTACAAGGAGATCCTACAGCTGGAAGAAAGTGTGGCTGGAATTTGGGGAAAAAAAAGGAGGATCCAGAGCCTGAGAAGCATGTCAACTAACGTGCCACTCTGTGAACATGCAGGGGAGAGAGCAGAGAGTGAGCAGCGGTTGGAAATAGATATTGGTGAGTCTAGCAGCCAGTTGGTTGGAAATCACTGGTGTGGTTGCTATACCATTGGTATGGTATGGCCAGGAAAGCCAATTATCTAGTGGGCATTTTCGCTTTCTTTGTTACATGACCTAAGGTTCTTTTGAAGGCTGAATATTCAAAGAATTCGATACAGGCTGGGTACTGATGTTTGCGTTTTCTGCTGCAATTTCCACCATCATCTATATACTGACAATTCCCAAATTTACCTCATCAGTACTTTCTCTTGGGCTTCAGACCCATCTTTCCCATCAGCTTAGCTGACACATACACATATATCCAAAGACATGTCAAATTCAATATGCCCTAAATAAACATTTGTATCTTCTCAGGCTCGATGGATGCTATTATACTTTATCTGGTTATCGAAGCCAGGATTCCCAGAATCATTTTTGACTTCTTCCTCCCTGGGCTCTGTCTACTGACTGTACTTCTGAAATATCTCTAGACCATGTCCTTTTTCTCCTTTAAATATATATTTTTAAAGTTTATTTCTTTATTTTGAGAGAAAGAGAGAGAAGAAAGGGCAGTAAGAGAGGGAAAGAGAGAGAATCTTAAGCAGGCTCTGCGCAGGGCCTGATGTGGGGCTCAAATTCATGAACCGTGCATGAGATCATGACCTGAGCCAAAATCAAGAGTTGGAAGCTTAACCAACTGAGACACCCAGGTGGCCCTCCTTTTTCTTTTAGGTCATACTTCCATGCTTAAATGTCACCCCATGTCTGGTTTCACAGATACTCTTTACTTTTGCCACATTGCAGTCAGGGTTATTTTTCCAAAACAGATGTGATCATGTCATTTGCAATGCTTCCTCTCATCTTTAAACCTTTGAAGTCTCCCCATTGCTAATAGGATAAACTTTATGCCCCTTAGTGTGGCTTAGAAGGCCCTCCAGGAACCATCACTCAACCATTGAACCAACATCATCTTTTGCCAAATGGTTCACTCAGGCTGATCACATTCTCGAATATTGGACATTATTTTGTGCCACAGTATCTTTGCATGTGCTATTCATTCTAAAAGCAAATGGCTTCAAAATCTAGTTCATTCTTTTTCATTTCTGAAGAACCAGGCTTCCTTGCCATTCTTCTCTTATCCCTTTTTCTTGGAGGAGGTAGAACTTCTGCGGGGTCTGGAGTGAAGGCTCTTGGGGTTCCTTGCATTATGGTACAGAGCTGAGGGTTTCCACATAGTCCCTGGGGCCACAACTAGAGTCTAGGCTTCATTCCCCATTATATGACCCAGGACAAGCTTCCTCGGGTCCTATAGTTGAGTCTGTATCTGTGTTTGTCTTCTGTTTCCTAACTTTTTGATCTTTGGCGTTTGAGCCTCATTTGTCAAATTGGGCTGATGAGTTTTGAGCAATACATGAATAGATGTATATGAGAGGCTTTAAGAAGCTGTAAATATTTATAATTATTTATTATAATTATTATAGTTATTATTAATACATGCTTCATTCTTTTCTTTTACTCTTTCTTTTTATATTTCTCTTCTTTCCTTTTCCTTCATTTTCTAGACCTTTTCTTTTCCTGTATTTTTCACATGTTTTCTTTTTCTTCCCTTTGGACTGGTGATCATTCTTAAGCAGTTTTACTCCTACTTGGTGCTCTTTCCTTTCTGATCCCTGCATTTGAATGAAGGACCAGCTAACTCTCCTGTGAAATTAACAATGCTGGAATTATCCACTTTATTCAAACTTCTCTTCTGGAGATTAACTACTCTTCTAGCCTGGGAAGCGTTCTTCAACTTACACAGACTCTTTGTTGTTGGACTTTGAAAAAGACTCTCTGTGTAACATTGTTAACTGATTAACCTTTAGGCCTGAAAAAAAAATGGGAATATCAAAGCAGTAATATTTTCAGCTGTTTTCCACTGAAGGGTGCATCAATCATAGAAATGTCTTTGACTCCTGTTTGGTAACTGCACCAACAATTGCATATAACTTTCTGAGTTAGAGGGAGATAATGGTTTCTTGGGGGTAATAAAGCTGTCAGGAGGAGGGAGACTTTCATCTAACTCCATAAAAAATGTGAAAGCATTGGGTGGCGGCACAAGGACATTGAGGGAATGGCAACATCTGGAGGATCTAGAAACCTAACCAGTCTTGTAATTTATTGCCCTGAAAGAAATGCATTGGGCCAGGAGCCTGGAAACCTGGGTTCTATTCTCCTCTCCATCACTGACTTCCAGAGTGACCTTGGGCAAGCTCCCTGACCTTTCTTTGCTTCTTGTATTCATTCTGCAGTCAAGGAGAATACTACTACTTGTATTTTTCCTTTTGTTACCCAAAGAGAGTTCATCTCCCTTTCTCTCTTTTGATGGATAAATGAAGCAANTGACCTGGGTGCCAAAAAGTTTAATGTTAGTGCCATGCCAGTTTTATAGGGGGAGTAAGGACAGCTCAGAGAAATTGGTATTTGGAGAATCAGAACTTTAAGATCCTATTAATCACATTAGTTTTCTCCTTTTAATCATACACCCACGGGGCAAAAGAGAAACTTTGCAAATAAAACCAGAAGACCTTGCAAGTACAATGATCTGTATTTAATTATTGGCAAGTGGGTCATATTCAGCATGGAGTAGCAGTGAAGAGTCCACTGCCCAGCTGGGGGTCACCTACAAAGTGGATCAGGGGCAGGGGCAGGACTTAAGTCAGCTTCCTCCTTCTCTGTGCAAACTTCCACACACCGTGACATTGCTTACCTTGGTATTCAGGTGTCTTATCACCTGTAGCATTTAGTTTTCCATTACATTCTATTTCTTGAAATTTCTTTCTTTTACTGTAATTGGACTTTTAAGGGATGGTTATTTCTGTGGCCACAAATTCATTCACTCCACAAGTATTGCTAAGTCTCCTGAAGTGTCAATCAGTATGACGGCCCAGGAGGTAGAGTGGTGGGCAAGCAGATGTAACTCCTACCTTCATTGCTCTTGGGATTGAGAGGAAAGAGGCATCACAACGTTGCCGTGCCAATACCTGATTGCAGTAGTGGTAAGTGTGAAGAAGAGGAAGCCCCAGGTGCTATGTCAGAAGTGACTGCAGACACCTGACATTATGACAGAGCTCAATCCCTTTTGCGTCTTCCTCGAGGTCACTCCATTTGCCCCACCAGCATCTCCCCAACGCTGGGGTGTATTTATTTTATTTTTATTATGTATTTCTTTAAGTATGTTTAATTGTTGTAAAATCCATGTAACATAAACGTTTCCCATCTCAACCATTCTGAAGTGTACCCTGCAGTACTGTTCCCTACCTTCACAATGTTGGGCAACCACTACCTCCCTCCATCTGAAGAAGTCTTCTCACCTTGCAGAACTGAAACTTTATACCCATTGAACAATAGCTCCTCATTCCTCTCTCCCCGAGCCTTTGGCAACCACCATTCTATTTTCAGTCTCTACGAATTTGACTGTGGCTGGTACCACATGTAAGTAAAATCATAGAGTATTTGTGTTTTTTAAAAATGTTAATGTTTATTTATTTTTGAGAGAGAGAGAGAGAGACAGAGGGAGGGGCTGAGAGAGGGAGACACAGAATCTGAAGCAGGTTCTAGGCTCCGAGCTATCGGCACAGAACCCGATGCGGGGCGTGAACCCACAAACTGCGAGATCATGACCTGAGCTGAAGTTGGATGCTTAACTGACCGAGCCACCCAGGTGCCTCAGTATTTGTCTTTTTGTGACTGGCTTCTTTCACTTAGCATGATGTCCTCAAGTTTCATCCATGTTGTAGCCTGGGTTAAAATTTCCTTACTTTTTAAGGCTGAATAGTAACACTCCATCGTATGTGCAGGTCACATATCGTTTATCCGTGAATGGATACTTACGTTGCTTCTACCTTTTGGCTCTTGTAAATAATGCTACTATAGATACCTTTTCGAGATCGTACTTTTTAGAGTCTTTGCGCGTAGAGGAGGAATTGCTGGATTGTGTGGTAATTCTGTGTAGTTTTTGAGGAACATGTGTTTATTTTGTACTTGGCTTCTGTTTGGACCATAGCTATACTGTCTCTGGCCAGTCATATAGCTGGTAGCTAGTGCAGGGCATGTTTGATCTACATTTGTTTCTTATTTTTTTCTACCTTAGGAGGATTGTGCCCAAACCGTGGTACATTTCAGCTGACTTTTTCCCTTACCTTCTCCACTCTGAATTTAGCTAAGACCCCCTACAGCAATCTTTTTACTAACATGTGCGTGTGTGCACGCACACACACAGACACACACACACACACACACAGAAGCACCCATACATGTGCGCACACACATGGTCTCTTCTGGTCTCAATTCGTTGAATCATAAATCCCTAATTATGGTAGAAAAATGTATAGAAGATCATCAGTAATCACTTGACTATCAAGGGAAGTAACAGCCCTTTGTTTAAAGTGAATGTAGAAAGTATAAATGACAAGAAAGCCAGTGCCATCAACCTTAAAAGTCCTTGGAATGCCCCCAACTCCCCCCTCCCTGTTTCTGCAAGTTTCCCTTGCTTTCCAACCTGTTTTTAATTAGTTCTTCTTGTCCTCAAACTTCAGCATTCAAGATAATGAAAAAAGCTATTTCTTATTCAACTCTATTGTTTTCTGTGCTGTTTCATTACCAGTTTCGAAACTTGTTGTTTTCGACTATTTTTCATTGCAAATGTGCAGAATTTCAATTATGTTAAGATCCCTTCCACCCCTGGAACTCAATAATTTCATATTATAGAACAAATAGGTCTTTTGAGGGCTAACTTAAGAATAAAACCACAGTTGATAACAATTTTTTCTTTATGGGGAAATCTTCCTTGAGGCTTCAATTCTGACCAGCAGACTTACAAATAAATATTTAGAATACAGTTCTTTGTAAGTAGGACCTAGATTTTCAACTTTTTGGTACTAGGCTGTTTTACATATCACCGTGTCTTCCAAAATGCCTCTTGCAATGCCTGAGAGATGAAAAGAGAGAGACTCCACGTTCCCTCCGGGCAATTTAACTCTGGTGTCTCACGGTTTCTTTTGTCTTCTGTAGTGTGGCTGAAATCAATTTCTATTTGCTTTGTCCTTTGTTAAGGCAGAAGCAGCTGATTTTAAATGTAATTGGGTTTTTAAGGATTACAAAACACCGACCAGATAAAAAAAATAAAGGGAAGCATATACCATAGACCCACCCTTTACGCCTCGCAGATATTCAGAGGTTGCAATATTTGCTTCCAATAGGTTTTTTTCTTTAAGGGATAAAATCTTAACAGTCTTTCTTTTCTTAAAATCTTTTTTGTATCTTTTAAGATAAAGTCTTAAAATCTTTCTACATGCACCCTCATCCTTCGCCCTGCTACCTCTTTACCTCACTGGGGATAACCCACATCCTCAAGCTTTGTTTTGTTCTCATCTGTAATTTTATATTTTACTACTTTTTATATATTCCATAAATAATGTAAGTATTGTTCTATATACTAAAAGGAATATTAATAGTAAAATGCCGCATGTTCTTTGGCAATTTGCTATTTTTACTTAACATCGATTTCGAAATCCATCCATGTTGATGTATATAAGTCTGGTTCATATACATGAAGTCTTATACAGGACTCCATTATGTGAAGAACCCACAGTTTATTTTTCCATTGTCTCTTGAGGGCAGGGTTTCCTAGGAAGTAAAACCTAAGACCAAAGCTGACATGGAAGCCAAAGCGGCTTAGGGGGTTTGCTGCCAGGGAAGCAAGATTAGGGAGAAGGGCAGTGAGTCAGGAAAGGAAGAGAGCTGATGTGTGAATGTCGGCCACCGCTTGCTGTCCAGGGCTGCTGCTTGCTTGATCTTGACCTGTCATGCTATATGAACTACTATGTCTCAGGACAGTCCTCCGGAAGGGAGAAGAATTTAACCACCACCCTCTCCCACTTATCAAAGATTTGCCCCGTGTAGGGTTGGCCGATGTAGCAAATAAAAATATAGAACACCAGCTAAACTGAATTTTAGATAAATATCAAAGATCTTTCTAGTATAAGGATGTCCTAAATTTTGCATGGGACTGGGGCACCTGGGTGGCTCATAGGTTAAGTATCCGACTTTGGCCCAGGTCATGATCTTGTGGTTTGTGAGTTCAAGCCTCGGGCTCTGTGCTGACAGCTCGGAGCCTGGAGCCTGCTTTGGATTCTGTGTCTCCCTCCCTCTCTGTTCCTCTCCCGTTCACACGAACATGTTCTCTCTCTCTCTCAAAAATAAATAAAGATTAAAAAAATAAATTTTGCATTGGACACTACAAAACTATTTGTTGTTTATCTGAAATTCAAATTTAACTGGTATCCTGCCATTTATCTGGCCCCTCCAGCTCTATGTTGTGTTGCTGCCCCATACCTACTTCCAGAGGAGCACTGACTGGGTCCTAGAATGATACTTTGCACCTCAGAGAATTATAGAGCTGTAGTGGGAAGGCATCTTGCAGGCCATCTAGAAGAGCAGTTCTCATTTTTTCCCACTTCCATGCTTCTGAAGCTCATAACACACTCCCACTCATAATAATGGCTAATAATAATGCAAATTAATGGTATCTTAACTGGGGCATATTTAAGCATCAAATAAGAATCTGGTAATAGAGGTGGTGTACATGTATGTTCATGTGTGTACGCGCACGTGTGTGTGTGTGAAAGAGAGAGAGACAGAGACAGAGTATGAAAGATTAGGGCAGAGTCAGAAGGCACATATATTTTGAAAATACATTTTGAAAAATCCTCCAGTCAATTCTAATATATATCCTCTAATGGTTGTGTACCTTACCTCCCTCATGGAATCCCTGATCATCTTTGGGGATCATGGGAGACTTTCTAAAGAAGTACTAGTTGAGCTAAAATTTGGAGCTTGATTAGAAATTAGCTATACAAAGAGGAATGGGATTGAAGAAAGCATTTCAAGCAATGAGTACAGCTTTTTCAAAGGCCTTGATATGGGAGGATAAGTGTGTGAAACTGGAAAATGGCAAGAGTAGCTCAGAGAAAGGAGGGGAAGAGTAGTGAGATATACGGCTGGGGAGGCAAATGGAATCCTAATGTGACACGTTGAGGATTTTGGACTTTATCCTATTAACAGTGGGAAGCCATAGGATGATTTGGATTGAGGAACGATATGGATTAATCTGATTTCTTTGAGGGAGAGAGAGAGAGAAGGGGAGGAGGAGAGAGAGAGGAAGAGAGAGAATCCCAAGCAGGCTCCACTCTGTCAGCACAGAGCTTGACGTGGGGCTCAATCTCACGAACCATGAGATCATGAACCTGAGCCAAAATCAACAGTTGGATGCTTTACCAACTAAGCCCCTGAGGTGCCCCCAATCTAATTTCTTATAAGAACGAGGTTTGGCTCCAGTGTGGAAAGCAGACTTTAGGGGATGTCACTTAGACAGTGGATATTTAGGCCGAACATGATGTTCGGTTGGGTTAAGGAGTGAGAGTGGAGATTCAGAGTGGTGGATGGGTTCACAAGATCCTTAGAAGGTAAAATCAGGGGCGTCTGGGTGGCTTAGTCGGTTAAGCGTCCGACTTTCGCTTAGGTCATGATCTCGCGGTTCGTGGGTTCGAGCCCCACGTCGGGCTCTGTGCTGACTGCCAGCTCAGAGCCTGGAGCCTGTTTCGGAGTCTGTGACTCCCTCTCTCTCTGACCCTCCCCTGCTCACGCTGTCTCTCTCTCTCCTAGAAATAAATAAAACATTGAAAAAAATTAAAAAAAAAAAAAGAAGGTAAAATCAACAGAACTTAGTGTTTTGGAAATGAAGGAGAGGTATGAATGAAGGATGTGTCTTAGGTCTCTGGCTTAATTAATTGGGTGCCCAGTGGTGCCAGTCACTGAGATAGGGAACCTTGGAGCAGGATGGGTATGGAAGTAGTGTGGGCCTGGTTATTGTGAAGTACTTTGAAGACACCTGACTGGAGATGTTAAGCTATTGAATGTCTGGGGGTGATGTTTGGAGGAATTACTTGGGCTGGAGTTGAGGTTGAGGATCCAAGCCATGACTATAAATGAGGGAACCTTAGACAAAACGTAGACTAAAGTGACACCAGATGACAAGGACTTCTCCTGAATACTAGTTAATCTGGTAAACTCATTCTTTTTTTTTTTTTTTTAATTTTTTTAATGTTCTCATTTATTTCTGAGAGAGAGAGAGAGAGAGACAGCATGAGCAGGGGAGGGGCAGAGAGAGAGGGAGACACAGAATCTGAAACAGGCTCCAGGCTCTGAGCTGGCTGTCAGCACAGAGCCCGACGTGGGGCTTGAACCCACAAACCGTGAGATCATGACCTGAGCCGAAGTCAGACGCTCAACCAACTGAGCCACCCAGGCGCCCCTGGTAAACTCATACTTGAGCAAATCTCTTGAAAGAAGAGAGTTTTCTCTTTGGCAACCAGTGGAGCCTTCTAAAGAGCCTTACCTCAAAGGGATGACTTTGATAGAAGAAATTTAAGTCATGTAACAGGTTTGAGGGAAGGTCTACTTGAGCAGGTAGGGCCTTGTGGTGTCTCGTATGTGACAATGGACTGGAAGGTGCCTTCTGGTCCTGCAACTATAGGAGCTATTCTGTTCCTCTACAGATAAGGCGTAGTAGACAGAGTGTGAGCTGACAGATGCTTAAGACGTATGGATTCATGAGACCAGAGAAGAAGAGTATGTTTTTCTCTGTTCTCTCTTCCTCCCTCTCTCTCTATCTCTCTCTTTTTTTTTGAGAAAGAGGCAGGTAAGAAAAATAGGCAGATATCAAAGAACTTTTTTTGATTTGTTTTAGTTTTGTTTTGTTTATTTGTAAAGTTATTGAAACTCTCAGAGGGCCCCCTGGGATCAAAACAGATTTAACATCTCCCAAACCTTCTTTATCTTCTTCTGTAGCCCTTAGCAGTGAGCCGGCCCTGAGGAGAATCATGATGCTGCCATTTATGGAGCGTCTCACAGGTATCAGGCACATGGAACCCGTATGATGTAGATATTATTACCACGATTTCACAAGTGATAAAAAAGGGAAGCTCAGAGAGGTTAATAAGTTGGGTCATATTACTAAACTAGTAAGTGACAGCCTGGGGAGTTGACTTTAAGTCTGACTCTCAAACAGTCCCACTTCCTGTTCACCACACCACCTCTCTCTCTTTTTCTTTTTTTAAATTTTTTTATTTATTTCTAGGAGAGAGAGAGAGACAGCATGAGCAGGGGAAGGTTGGAGAGAGAGGGAGATACAGACTCTGAAATAGGCTCCAGGCTCTGAGCTAGCTGTCAGCACAGAGCCCGATGCGGGGCTCGAACCCACGAACCTTGAGATCATGACCTAAGCGAAAGTCGGACGCTTAACCGACTAAGCCACCCAGGCGCCCCCACCACACCACCTCTCAAGTGAACAGAATGGAGATGGACTAAAATGTAGATAAAATTGAATCCTAAAACAAAGATTCCATTCTGTCCTCTAGAATCCACTTCATAATGTAGAAAAGTGGACTCAGATGTTTTGGAAACTTTATGGGAGACAATGGGTTATTACAGCTAGTCTTTCTTTAACTAGAAAATTCAATTAACTAGAACACTCCATTCCCCATATGCTCCTATTAATTGCTGTTTTATATGCCACAGGGAAAAAGTAAGGGGGTTCCTCTGGGGAAAGAGTATGAGCAATGAAAAGTCTGAGCATTCCAAGGGATTTGAGGATAAATTATCTGGCTAGGATTGGAGCTTTTTCTTTGTGCTTAAAGTTTTTATTGACTTTGAATTCAAATCAAATGCCTTACATGAGTTCTTCACATCAGAGTAACGGTGTCAGGAATGATCAGTATGCCTCCTGTGGTTTTCAAGCTGCATCTTGGAAGCTTTCCTTGGTCTTATTGGGCTGGTCAGCTTTCTCATTTTTCCCCTGGATACCCTTTTGGGTCCCAAGTAAGAGGGTTATTTATTTTACTTTGCATTTAGACCTGAGAAATCTTTGTGTGATTATGACCTCATTGTTTGAATAGCTGCCTTCTTGGGAAAGGATAGAAAGGGGTAAAAAAAAAAAAGTCCAAACACTACTGAGCCAGCTCCTCAATTGCACATATGTTTTTGCTCTTTTGGTTATTTTCAAAAAGGGCTTTCCGTGGGGGAATAGCGGCGGGAACAATCACTCTGCAGGGACATGTCCTGGGGGTCGTTCCAGAGCAATCCAGGGTCTTGGATGTCCTCAAATCTGGAAGTACTCCAAGATATAAACTGTCCAGCAGAGGAAAAGAAGCACCTGCTTTTCTGAGGGTCGTATCTTCAGACTTGAAGAGGAAAGGATCTGAGTCATGATACCACTTATAGCAGTAACGGCCAATATTCTTTGTGCACTTGCTATGTGCTAGGTTTAGGGCTAAGTGAGTTTCCATTTCCTCTTTCCCTTTTCATCTCCATAGCAACCTTCCTGGATGGGTATTGTTTTGGACGCTGCAAGTCCTCCCGCCCCACATTTTACATCAGCCCCTATTGTAGTGACTAGTTCTAAGCAGACTTCAATCAGCTCTGTGTACATGCATCCAGAGGAAGCCTCTCTTTGGCCTAAGTCTCCTACCTCTCACTTCCTACCTTGAGGACTTCCCTGACATTGGGGCTTGGGATGGGAAGCTTAATTCAGAATGCAGGAATTAATGCTCATGTGGCCAACCCTGACCAACAGGGATGAGCATCAATAGATAGAAGCTTCCCCCTTTCATTAGCCAGGCAGATCCTTTGAGACCTATTTCATAAGCCTCCCCAGAAGGACTTAGAGAGATGGAGCAACTCAATAACATCCTCCCCTTTTCTATTCTCCCTGTCCCTCATGCCTGCTCCTTGGGATTGCTTTCTAAATGAGCTCTTGGCAAGCCAGCCTTTATCTCCCGCTCTGCTGTGGCTTATCAGGCAACGGTGGGGAACACAGGGTAAACAAATTGCATGGGGAGGTTCTAAAACCAAGCGTCCCTCTCTGCTCTTGCTACTGCAACCCCCAACACCTGTTGGCACTCCCTGCCCTCCAGGTCCTGATAGGAAGGACTCACAGTAGCTTTGTCACCATGAGAAACCCAATATTGGTGTTTACCCAGATGTTCCAGGAACTAGTTCCCTGGGGGACCTGCAGACCTATAGTATTTAACTGCCCATTCTGAAATTTGTATTAACTACCCCCATTTGAGCCCCCTGGTCCTGGCTCCTCACCAAGCACCTGACATAGGAGGCTGTATCCGGGCTGCAAATGGTAACCTGTAGATGGTCATCCTAAAATCATG
The DNA here is from genome assembly GCF_008692635.1 of Crocuta crocuta. Taxonomy (NCBI): domain Eukaryota; kingdom Metazoa; phylum Chordata; class Mammalia; order Carnivora; family Hyaenidae; genus Crocuta; species Crocuta crocuta. Next base: position 14,285,874 of record NW_027532203.1, on the reverse strand, counting down.
TTTTGTTGCTCTTCATTATTGTCTTATTCACCAGAAACTATGGAGATTCTGGAGACTCCCGGGTGGGGAGGTTCTGAGAGGTTGATTCTGCCAGGGTCTGTGGTTTTAGCTGTATCCTCCTCAAAGTGAGTGTCAGGCTTTGGTCGGTACCTCCCAGCTCAGTGTCCATTATCCCCACATCAACCACTAGGAGACTGAGGCTTGGAGAAGCTAAGTAAGTAACTTGCCCAAAGTCAGATAGGCCCTGAATGGTGGAACTAGTATTCGTAGCCAGGTTTTCCTTGCTCTGGATCGCATTCCATAATCACCGTGCAACCCTGTATCCGGGAGGAAAATTTTTTTCCTCTGCCCTTTTAGGTTCCTCTGGCTGGGCTATTGATTATATCGACATAAGAAAGATAAATAGGAGAAAAACAAATTTAATTTTGTACATATGAAAGCCCTACAAAGTCAGAGGCCCAGAGACAGGCAATTGATGCTTATATGCTGCCCTGAACTAAGAGCGGGGAAGAGGTCTAGGGCTATAAAGGGAAGGAAGGTAATTCACAGGAAGATGGGAAGAATGAGTGTTTGGTAAACAAATGTGTGCTATGCAGAGACCACGGGATGCAGCGAGGAATTTGAGCAAATAGATGCTGCTGAGCACTCCCAGCTCCCCACACCTAGACCACACTCTCTAGTTATTGCTCTCTTCCTGGGCCAGGCCCTCTACCTAAATTCTTAGAGGCAGTTAAGGGGGAGGTAAAAAGCACTTCCTTCCTGAGTCTTCTGGGCCTTGATTGTGTTTAGCTCAAAACAATCCACATACCAAAGTGGGGCATGCTTGTTCTGAACACCTTCAACTGCCTTCTAGATGGCCTTCCCTCAGCATGGGGATGATTTGTGAGCTCCACTTCCAGGAATACAAACTGGAGGCATCTCAATTGATATCTCTGAGAAGGGGATCTGGACCGGAGCCTGGAGATCCCGATGACGAGAACTTTTGTGAGCCCCACGTCCCCTCTGTTATCCTTATTGCCCCTCATTGGCTGCAGCACAGACATGAAGTTTGGTGGCTTAAGACCATAGAAATGAATTCCCTCACCATTTTGGAGGTCAGAAATCTGAAATTAAGTTTTTGGCAGCGCCATGCTCCCTTTGAAGTCTCTTAGGGAGAGTTTCTCCTTGTCTCTTCCACTTTCTGGTGATTCCAGGCACTGTTCGGCCTGTGGCTACATCACTCGATCCCGCCTCTGCCTGCCATGGCCTTCTCTTCCTCTGTGTTCTTGTGCTCTCTTCTGTCTCTTAAAAGGACGCTTGTCATTGGAGGTAGGACGCACCAGCGAATCCAAGGTGATTGTTTTAGTTGTTCTTGAGGTATTTTGAAAACTCCCTTTTGAGTTTTTCTTTGACCCAATGTTCGCTTAAGGGTGTGCTGTTTAGGGGTGCCTAGGTGGCTCAGTTAGTTAAATGGCCAGTTCTTGGTTTGGGCTCATGTCATGTTCTAATGGTTTATGAGTTTGAGACCCACATTGGGCTCCATGCTGACAGTGTGGAGCCTGCTTGGGATTCTCTCACTCCCTCTCTCTCTGCCCTTCCCCTGCTTGTTCTCTCTGTCTCGCTCTCAAAAACAAATAAATAAACTAAAAAAAAGAGTGTGCTGTTTAGGGGCACCTGGATGGTTCAGTCGGTTGAGCATCTTTTTCTTGATTTTGGCTCAGGTCACAATCCCAAGGTCATGTGTTTGAGCCTTGCCTTGGGCTCTGTGCTGAGTGTGGAGCCTGCTTAAGATTCTCTCTCTCTCTCTCTCTCTCTCTCTCTTTCTCTCTCTCTCTTTCTCCCTCCCTCCCTACCCCTCCTCTCTCTCTCCCCCCTGCCCTTTTCCCCTGTTCATGTTCTCTCTCTCTCTCTAAAATAATTTTAAAAAGAGTGTGCTGTTTAATTTCCATATATTTGTGAATTTTCCCATTTTCCTTATACTATCGAGTTCCATTTTCAGTCCATTGTAATTAGAAAACATACTTGGCATGATAATAACCTTCAAACTTGTTAAGCCTTATTTTGTGATCCAGCACGTGATTTATCCTGAAAGATGTTCCTTCCGTGCTCGAGAAGAATGTGTTTGTCGCAGGGTGGCATCGGTTGTGGGAATCTGTGCCCTAACCCCCCGTTTTAAGCCCCCTCCCCTTTTCTTTCTCCCTTAGTGGCCAGAGACAATGGCTGCGCCCATTCCCTCAGGGCCCTGGGTGAGGGGAGACACCGACGGGCCTTGGGGGCAGCCCTAAAGGCTGGAGAAGTCAGACGCTCATGTCAAGCTCTCCTTGCCCCTTGGGAGAAATTGTGGGCCACGGGGTTCTCAGAGCTGAGTAGTGCTGGGTCAGGGAGGGCAGAGTCAGCCTGTTCTTTTTAACTTTTTTCATTGCAGTCTTCTTGGATTTTGTTCTCTGCCTGGTGCTGGAACTTCTCATTTGGACTCAGGAGCTCCCATCAAGGTATTTTTGTCTTTGCGTGATTGTTANNNAGGAACCTCTGTCTTCCATCTTGCTGAAAACAGTAACTATTGATCTTCTTTTCTCATTCAAGTTGCGATCTGCCCAGTTCTTATTAGGGGGCATGATTTTCCGTTGAAACCTGAGTATTTTTTATAGTGCTTAAGCTGCCCTTAGTTTGTTATGAGACCTGGATCTTATCTAAATCTATTGTAGAGGGCTTTTTGTTTTCTGTTTTTGTTTTTCTTTTGTTTTTGACCTGGCCCCAGCGGGGAGAGGAGGTCTGCGTCCTTACAGCTTGTATGGTCAAAGCCTGGGCTCCCCACCGGCCTTTGCTGACACATGGGATGAGGGTCTCCTTGTTCCTGGTGGCCTGGGTGGGGGTCCCTACTGGTTATGTCCTCGCTGGGAGGGACAAGGGGCCTTGCTACTGCTTCCTGCGTGTCCTGCAGTGACGTTGTGCAGGGACAGCTGATTATGTCGTCACAGCTAGGCCGGCTCTCCGTCAGCCTTCCTCTGACACCACATGGGAAGGAAGGGAGAGGACCCCCCCTTCCTTCAGAGGGAGGTGGAGGTCTAGCCTCTCCATTCAGCCTTTGCTGACAGAGGTAAGAGTGTAGCTTTTTCTGTGGCGTTTGACAAGGATAGAGCAGGTGTTGTCTATACGTTTGTGTCTTATTAAGTTGCCCCTTTCCTGGTCCTTTGCTTAGAAGGAGCAGGCTTTTGCTCTGGCTTTTTTGTCTGCACCCATGGATGTTTCTGGATGGTTGTGTTCTCCATTACCACCTTGTGCGGGATACATGAAGCAAAAAGGAGCCACGGCATATCCCAGGGTCCCCTAGCCAGCCTGCCTTCTGCTCTCCATCTTTCAGAGTCTTCCTATGCTCGTTTCATATATAATGCCCAGAGTTTTCAGCTGTACTCAACGGGAGGAATAGTAAAAGTACATCTACTCCATCTTTTCAGGGGACTAGGTCTCTTTATTGATGCAAATATAATATAAAGGTGTTCACTTTTCTGCAGTCAGTTTTTTGATGTCATGCATCGCTCCTAAATATTATATAAATATTTGTTGGTTTTCAAGTGATTTCTTATAGTTTCATCTTTTATATTTAAGTCTTCAAGCAAGTGCTCGTCAAAGGATGGCCTACAGACTATAGTTTCACCTAAGAACTAGTGAATCAGAATCTCTGGGACCCTCCCTTATACCAGACTCTCTGGGGGATGAAACATATGCCAGAATTTGAGATCTATAGCTTGATCTATTTAAAAAAAAATTGTGATATAAGTGGTAAGGCGAGATCTCAGCTAGATTTTTGGTTTTTGTTTTCTTTTCTAAGTCATTAGCCAGTTGTCTTAAAACCCTTTATTAAATTGTTCTCTTTCCTTCACGGATCTAAAATACCACTTGATAAAATATTAAATTCATATGCACATACAAATATAAATATTTGGGTCTGTTTCCAGATGTTCCATTCTGCTTCATTGATCTGTCTGACCACTCCGGCGCCGGGGGTTGACTTTTTAAAATTGCTGTAACTCCAGTCCGTGTCGGCTTCTGAATGTTGCCCTGCACCAGCCTCTAAGAGCCTCCTAAGAAACCATTTGCCCGGAGAGAATTAGATGACTCATCTGTGAGGAAGCTTTATAAATTGCAGAGATCTCTGGCCTCTCAACCCACCCCTGACACCAGCACTTCCTAAAACACTGATCTCATCCTGTCCCTTCCGGACTCCAAATCCTTACTCATAAGCTGGAGCCCATGATTTTCACATTCGGGGTCCTGCCTGTGCAACCTGGGCTCTGTCTACCTCTTCAAAGTGACCTCCCACTCGCCTTCAATAAAATCCTCTTCTCTAATCACATTTATCTACTGCCTGTTTTCCAGACTTGCCTGACACATTTCTTCCATCTTCTTGTTCTCCCCACCTTGAAGTGTGTCTTTTGAGTCCACCCTCCTTCCAAAAAGCTTTTTATTTGAATTTTCCAGCTACCCGACCTCTCTTTACACTTAACATATATTGACCTATGACAGCCCTCATGTTGTGAAATTACTTTGTTATTTATGTTTTCTGGAGTGTGTATATCATCTCACCCAATGACACTGTCCTATGCTTAGGTACTGAGGCTCTCCCTTCTTCTTGCGTGTGTCCCTGTGTTCCTTTAGCAAAGGGTGATGTACAGTGTAGACATTCAATACATTTTTACTGGGCAAATAAAGCCAGTAAGTAAGGGCAATACTAGATCTCAATGAGAGTCCGTTATTCCTTTGAGTAATTTAAACCCAGGCAGAGGATTGATCTCCTTGCTTCATCTATTTTCGAGTATGAGTTCAATTCAGAACAAAGTGACAGGTAAAGCCTGTGTTTTGAGACATCTATGCTTTGGGTTAATGAGCTGGGATGATAAGGATCTCGTGGGACACAGTGATCCTGTGGAGAGATGTAGAAACCCATGAATATCTCCTTTAGATCCTTGTGAAAATCTCCCTGCAGCTCAGAATAATCTCTATGGGACAGAGAAGAGGACGTTTAAGAGATGCTATCCTTGTCTGCCCTGTCTGCAACTCTGTACAGAGAACTTAGCTGTCTAAAGCCTTTTATGCCTCAGCAGCCAGTAAATTTTGTTTTTAATCACTTGATCCAATTTCTCTGGCCACGGCTGATTGGATTGATCGAAGGGTGTACAGTGATGAGCGGAGCCACTCTGGTTCTTGCTCTGATGAATCAGAACTAAGAAACACAGAGGATGACTGCCAGTTGCATGTGGACGCTGCTGCTGACAGGTCCTGGAGCACGGTCAGGCCAGGGAGGCTGTGATTGCAGAGGGAAGCAGAAACGCACCGGATGGCGAGAGAGAGAAAATGAGCCAGAGGAAGGAAGATGATGCTTCTGGCAGAGGGATGGTGGGAATCCGCGGAGCTATGCTCATTCTGGAAATACTCTCTATCTGAGCTCTCTTGAGCGAATCCCTTTTCCCCAGGACTGGTTCTCTGTTCCTGTCCTGGAGACCTCATGAGGTCATTCGAGCCCAATAGTAATGCTCACTTTTCTTTCTTTTCTCAACTAAGCTTGAGAGAGAGGGGCGTGTCTGCTCCTGTCAGCCAACTTAGCCTGTAGAAGAGGTGGTACTGAGTGAGTGGGTCTCAGCTCTTTTTCTGTCCGGAGAGTATATATTTGAACTCTAGCAGGAATGATATGTTAGAATAGCTGGATGAACTTTTTAAAAAGATTGCTCTCAACAAGATTTTAAGCCTTTTGAGACATTCTATTATGCAAATTTTCAAATGTACAGACAAGTTGAAAGAATACAAGAAACATCATCAATCTACCATGCAGAGTAAAAAAAAATTTTTTAACGTTTATTTATTTTTGAGACAGAGAGAGACAGAGTATGAGCAGGGGAGAGGCAGAGGGAGAGGGAGACACAGAATCCAAAGCAGGCTGCAGGCTCTGAGATGTCAGCACAGAGCCTTACATGGGGCTCAAACTCACAGATCATGAGATCACGACCTGAGCTGAAGTTGGATGCTTCACTGACTGAGCCATTCAGATACCCCACAGATTTAAATATTATTAACATTTCTCTTTATTTGCTTCCCCCCTCTTTTTTTTTTTTTTTGGTTGCAGAACCATTTACAAGTAAATTATGGATATTATAACGCATTACCCCTAGCGTGCATCTCCAAAGGAGGATGTTTTCCCACATGCCCACAATGCTATTCTCATATAACCAAACTGACACTGTTTTCTTAATATCACTAATAATCTGCCTCTATTGGACTATTCCTAATTGTCTTCACAGTATCATTTATAGATGTTTTTGAGCCAGGATATAAAGATAACACTGCATTGGATTGTTATGTCCTTAGGTAATCTAGAACAGTCCCTCCCTCCCTCTCTCTCTCTTTTAATGAAGAAATTAGACCAGATATTTTATAGAATGTCCCACATTCTAGATTTGTCTGATGGTTCCCTCAGTGTTATTTATCTGGTTTCTCTCTTCCCTGTAATGCCTATATAAAGCGGGTTAACTTTAAAGGCTAGCTTAGATTCAAGTTCAACATTTTTGGCGACAGTACCTCATAGGTACTGTGCACTTCATATTGTTTCTCATTCAGGAGGAAGGGAAATGTCTGGCCGTCTGTCCCACCACTGGTGATGCCACACTGGTTATTCTGTTAAAGATGTTGGAAGCCAGATCTGTCCATTGTGAAGGAAGATACTCCCTTTGTCATTAGCAAATAAGCTCTGGGTGATTCTCTCCAGTCTCTTATTAACCTTTCACTAATGATTTTAGTATCCAGTATTGATCCTTTCCTGAGTGGATAAGCTTTCTCACCATCTGATACTTTGTGACAACAGATCAGGTTACAAGGGGGAACTGAGAAGGCTCCTTTATTAGAGGTCATTACAAATGTTACTGGTAATGTGGATATACTTACCGTTATCTATTACAGCCTAATAACGTAATGCTAAAGTATAGTGACTTAAAACAACAACAGTTATTTTATTATATTTTGTGGTCTCTCTGGGTCAGCAATTTGAAAAGTGAATGGTTATACGCTTCTACTTTAATACTTTAAGTGTCTCAGGTTGTTGCCAGACAAGGCTGGGGTTGGAAACACAGGAAATTGGAATATGGGGGCTGAGCAGATGCCTCTCTCTTTATGTAGTCTCTCTGCATGGGCAGGCTTGGGTTTGTAACTAGTATGGCAGCCTGAGGGAGGTAGGTCTTTTTCATATGGCGGCTCTGAATTCTAACGTAGTTTCAGCAAATGAAATGAAAATAGCATCACCTTTCATAACTTGGCCCTGGAAGTCACATGGCTTCACTAACATATTAGTAGACTGGCCGTTAAAGTTGGCTCAGGTTCAAGGGGAAAGAACATAGATTCCACTTCGCCATGGCAAGAGTAAAAAACATTTGCAGATGTATTATAAAACTACCACATTTTTATGAAGTAATTTATACATATGTATTTACTAATTTTTATCTTCTTTTCAAAAAGGACCTGAGTAATTGATCAATGGTAAAACTAATAGAACAATGAAAAATAAGACTAAAACAAAAAACAATGAAAGAATGAAAGACGCAGACGTTCCAGGCACCTGGACTGATTCTAGTTCCTTCCATTAAGGACCATGTTCACTCTCTGGCAATGAAGATAAAACATGAAGGACTCTGGTATTTACAGCTCTAGCAGTTCAGTAAAAGGAAGTTGACAAATTTATCTGGAGTCACTTTTTCCCCTTGACACTGAATTTTAGGAAGATTTTATTGAATGGGTCCTTTTATCAGAGCCATTGAGAAACAGAATAGTCAATGCCTGGCTTTTGTTGCTCAAAAGAGAGAGAAATGCTCTGTAAGTGGACACTGTGATATCATTTCTTGGTGAAAACAGAGAGATAAATACTAATAGTAGCTTTTAACTCATTTCCACAGGGAACTAAGATGTGATGTGGGTATGTTGCCTCCTGAAGATCTAATAGGCTCAGCTTCAGGGAACCCACAGCAATGGGGGTGGGGGCACATTTTAAAAACCCTGATGTCCAGGCTATTCTTCAGATCAATTGAATAAAATCTCTGAGGGAGAGACTCAGCCATCAGCATTTTATTAAAATTTATTGTTTTTATTTTGAGATGGGTGGGGGGAGAGGGGCAGAGTGAGAGAGAAAGAATCCCAAGTAGGCTCCACACTGTCATTGCAGAGTCTCATGTGGGGCTGGCTCCATTCCATGAACCATGAGATTGCGACCTGAGCCAAAACCAAGGAGTTGGATGCTCAACCGACTGAGCCACCAAGGTGCCCCAGCCATCAGTAATTTTTAAAGTTTTCCACATGGTTCCAATGTGTAGTCAGCGTGGAGAACCATGGTTTTAGAGCTGGACTTGACAAATTTTTCCTGAAAATGGCCACGCAATAAGTATTTCTGGTTTCTCAGGCCATACTGTTTTGGTTGTAATCACCTTTGCCTTTGTTTCAGGAATGCAGCCTCTGACAGTATGTAATGAATGGGCATGGCTGTGTTCCATGAAACTTGATTTACAAAAAACAGGTGGTAGGTGGATGTGGCCCGTGGTCCCTAGTTTATAACCCCTGATGTAGAGCATAAGTTAGTTTACAGTTCTCTTCAACGGCATCGTCTTCATCAATGGTACCCTAGATGTGCAGATGGGAAAGAAAGGAATACTTCTACAGCTATTGTGGCTGATACAGGGGCAACTTAAGTGGTAGTTTGAGTTGTTGTTTAGTGTCTCTTTTTAAAATGGAAGGGACACAAGCTTATGTATTTGTTTGCCTAGGCAACCCTGCCCTTCTAGCTCTCCTTACACACAATGCTCCTGTCCTAGAACACACATCTTTGGAGCCAGGAGTGATCTTAGAGGTACTTCTGTCCCCACTCTCTCTGGCAGGAAGAGGTTGCCCACCTTGTTAGAGCTGGCACCAGGAGAGTGGGACCAGCACCCAGGCCCTGCCCTGTGGTCTAGAGTTTCACATCACCTTCCCCTCTGCCACCCCATTTGCACCCAACTTCCTTTCCAACTTCCTTGAACACTAGTGTGCCCACTGAGCTCCTGCCCCTCTGCCTCTTTATAACACTTGATGCCATGAATCCTGGAGCCCGATGTGGTGTTGATTTGCTTCCAAGTCATTGTAGATTACTTGAGGATGGGGTAACGTGTTCTGCATTCTCCAACCCTGCCTTCCGATTACTGTGTCACCTCCCACTTTTCCCTGTCTGTGCCTCCCCCTGCACACCCAAGTCTCAAAGCCTCTTCTCCCTCTCCAAGCCCCTCAATGCTTGCTAAGGCTGAACCATCTCCCCTGCCTCCAACCTTCTCTCAGACCCCTTCCCCAGGGGCTGAGAGGGCCCTGTGCTCTCCGGGCCTCTCCTGCTTGGTGGGCCTCTTTGGTCTTTCAGCATCTTTTAAACGACAGTTCACACTGTTCTTGCTAGTGCTGACTTAATCCTGGGCTCATTCCATCTCTGTAATCTTTTGTGTAATCTCATCTGCTCTCATGATTCGGGATTCCAAAAATACTCACACAGCTCTCTTATCTCTGCCTGGTATTATTACAGTTGCCCACTAGCTAGAATAGTCAATTTAGGATTCCTGACACATATCAAAGAACGTAACGAAGAGTGACTTGTTCACATTTTGGCTGCACTTACTAAGCAATTATACACTGGCTTTATCAGCCCTCTTTGCCCTCATAACCTTTTCCTTTTAATGATTTCACTTGGATAAATTTCCAGGTTGTATAAGGTTGAAGAATCATTAAATGGAAAGGTGTGGAAATTTTAGGGATCTCAATTTTGGTCTTAATTATTCACCAGGTTCAGTGTCTAGATAATTTGATTCTGATATGATTCTTCTGAGGTAAATGCTGTGTTCAAGCCTATATTTAAAAAAAAGCTAATGAAAACAAACAAATATCATTTATCACCTCTGAAACCAGTCTTAAGTATTAAAATAATTATTTTTTGCCTTGGTAGGATTTTGGTAAAACTGGTGGCAGTGCAAATTGAAATGCCTCTTTTAGAAAGCAATTGGGCAACATTGATGGGGTTTTTTTTTTTACAATAAAAACACTAGGTGGATCATACTGTTTGAATGTAATTAAAATGTTCAAGAAAAGAAAATGCAGCTTTTCGGACACAAGGATAGGTGGGGTGTGGGCCGTTGTAGCACAGGGCTAGTTCAAACATAATATTTAGATTTTTTATGTGTTTGGGGCGGAGCTTCTTATACTGCGGGAGGTGTGAGGACCTTTTAATTTAACTCTGAGTTTTTTAAATTAGACAAGGTGTTTTTTATTGGATGAATGGCTCTCTTTACCAGTGTTCTAATTATTACATATTCCCAGCAGACCTTTCCAGTGGAAAATAATGAGAAGGAAAGGGCAAAGCTATGTGACTAGCAAGGGTGAGGGAATCTCCCAGTCTTTGTGCCCAGGCTAACTGGCCACTAGCCTGGCTAGTAAAGTTTTCCTCTTAGGGAAGCAGGAAACCAAAAGGCAGACCATGTTGGAATCATGGATGGCGTGGTGAGTCAGCTTCGAGGTTTACCCACTGCCTAGCCATACTAAGGGTTTTGTCTTGAAACCACCTGAATCAAGACAAAAGTGTACTTGGAATCCTGTTACATATTTTCCAGATTTTATCCTTCCCAGTATTAGGCCAAGCCAAGAACAGTCTGGAGATTTGAGTGTTTGAACAGTTAGCTACCTTATCTTACATGGAAACAAACAAGGATTCACAGGTGTGGTTCAGCCATTTTGTGACTTGATTGTATTGAGTTGATTGACTTTTGCCAGTTGACTGAATTTTGTACATATTAGAAGCAGGTAAAATTCTGCTTATCTTGGGATAGAGTTGGGAAAACAGAGACCTGGGCCAGCACTGAGTTCTCTAGTGACATTACACCAATTTCCACAGGGAAGCTAAGCAGATAAATTGGAAGGGGAAGTTAGTAACTGGGTTATAATTGAAATTCTTTCTGGTTAGGGGAAAAAAAAAGATTTTGGGCACTGAACAGTCTGGTATGAGAGTCATGCCTCTGTATTTTTTTCTTCCCTGGAAAAGAAGATAAAATAAGTGACGCTGAAGTAAGGATTTCTCTGAGTTGCCAGAAGAGTTCTGTTTCAGTTATCCATTGTTGTGAAACACAAAATCTCCAAACATAATAGCTTACAAGAATGATGTATGATTTGTTACATTCTGTGGGACAGCGATTGGGGCAGGCCTTAGCCGGCTGGTCCTTCTTGACGATCACTGAATGCAACTGTATTCAGGTGGGAGCTTGGCTGGGGCGGAATATTCAAAATGGCCTCTCATCCTTCAAGACTTTTTCCATATGGCTTCTAATGTCACTGGTCCAGTCTGGACTTGCTTCTATTACACCTGGCTCAAAGAGTGTAAAAGTAGAAGGTGCCAGGCCTCTTTAGGCCTGGCCCCAGAGCTAGTTCAGTCATAACTCTCATTCTAGTGACCAAAGCAAGTCATAAGACCAGACCAGATTCAAGAAGATGGGATGTGGTCTCCACCTCTTGATTGGGGGAGGGGCGATTTATCTCTTGGAGAATCCCAAGCATTGATAGGATTGTAACTTTCTTCAAAGAATCCAACTTAAATTTATCATGCAAATATTATTAATCACAACAGAATACTTGTGCTGTTATTTCAACAAATGAAATGATGGATGTGAAAGAATTTTATAAATGGAAAATTTCTATAAGAAATCAGGATGTAGGAGCACCTGGGTAGGTCAGTTGGTTGAGCATCTGACTTGATTTTGGCTCACGTCATGATCCCAGGGTCATGGTCTAGCACTGAATCAGACTTTCCACTGAGCGTGCAGCCTGCGTAAGATTCTGTCTCTCCCTCTGGCCCTCTTCCCTGCTTGCTCTCTGTCTTTCAAAAAAGAAAAAAAAAGAAATCAAGATCTAGTATGATGGAAAAGCATAATTAAAAGACTTTTGGGAAATGTAAAGCTTAGAGGTCTTTTCTTAACATATGAAGAAACCAAGGATTCTATAAATGCTGCAATTGTTTGTTGTTTTTAAATTTTACATCATTAAGTCTTTCTTTACTACCTTGACAGAGCAAGGACTAGAAATATAACTCCAGATGAGTGTTTATCCCTTCTCTCTACCTCCTGATCTTATGGATACATGTTCTGAGACTCAGCAGTTAAGGCCTCAAGAAAATCTAACCAGTTGTGTATTTTTCCCCCTACAAACCAGAGTGTCTTGCCTTTGGCACTATTGATATTTTGGGCTGGACAATCCTTTGTTCTGGGGGGAGGGGGGGTGCTCTCCTTGACAATGTCCTACCATGCATTGTAGGATATTTAGCAGCTTCCTATTCTCTACCCGCTAGTTGCCTGTGGGATCTTCAACCCCCAGCCTAGTTGTGATGCTCAAATATTGGCAGGTGTTCTGATCGAGACCCACTGCCATAATCCAACTTCCTGACATTTACCAGGTTGCAACTTCCTGAGCTGTCTACGTGATGCTTAAGAATGAACTATTTTCCAAGCCCAAAACTAGGGAGTCAGTCTGATAACATTCCCCACCCCCCAATTTGCCCATTCATATTTCTAAAACATGCTTTAAGTTATATGTTGTATGAAATTAAAATCACATTTGGTTACACACACCATGCAGATCACCTTTAACAAAATCAGTGATTTAAAATCCAGTTGTTTGGGAAAACCTAGGATATAGAGTGTTTAGGACTTTTCTTGGAAACCTAAACTTAACAGTTGTTGGCAAGTGTTGTCTTTTCATCTTACTTCGTCCTGAATAGACCCAACTGGAGAAGTATGTTCATAAAACACCCAGTGAAGCAGAGACTTGGCAAAATGTCTAGCTGATTTGAAACAAGTAGACCAGAAAATATTCAGTTTAAAAACACTTCCCGATTCAAGTATTATTCAGACTGACTTTCCACACTAATCAAATTGTTTTAAGTATTCATTGCACTTGGTATTTTGTCACAACAGCTGGAGTGTCTGATAAATTATTCTTTCCTAGTTGTTTATGACTCCAAGCATATGTATTACAGAACTGAATTTGATCCGACAATTTCCATCTCTCTCTCCCATGTGGATGATAATGTTGATGGAAGTATAGAAGCAACACCAACAATGAAATTAAATAATTTCAAGGTTTCTTGCTTAGGAAATCTAAGGCATTATCAGAAAGTGCCCCAGGAGGCAAAACACAGTGCACCCAAATGGTTCATACAAATCTTGATTGTTCAACAGTGGTTAAAAGCCAGTCAAATCACATTTATTTCTCCTTAGATATCATAAACGGACCTGAAAAAAATCTGCAAATAAATCGACATGGCTTCCCCGTATATAAATGCTTGAGCAAACTTCCTCATTTGCATTTTTGAGCTTTCCCACATATACAGATACCTACGATATCCCAATATGCTGTTCTGCTCATTTGGAAAAACTGCCTGATGGTTTTCCCTCTGGCATTTTGAGGAACTACTGGCTGAAGGTGCTAAATAACTCTCAAGTCAGTACAAGTTAATATTTCTGCCCCGTTTCTAATAAAATACAGCTGAAATCTCAACCAGGAAATGTTATCTATCATCTGACATGCACTTGACTGTGATAATGAAATGCTGCCTGCCTCATTCCTAAATGTTGAAGTTGAAATCCCTGTGGAATAATTTTGGCAGTCCGGGTTCCCCCCATTTTTTTTATTGCATGTGAATTAAGAATTGTTTTGCCCAATGATATGAAATAAAGACTTGATAAAGTTAAGGTGGATTTGGTAACATCATACAATTACATATTTATCATTTTAATTACTTGTCTTCCCTGTGGTTTCCTCTTTGTCCTTTCCTTCCCACCTGCAACTTGAGATTTGACACTGAATGTCTGGGCCAAGCTTCCTGTGCCTCACATCTGGATTGGAATTACCTTTAATTATATCTTCAAGAAGCCTAGTTTTCTCTGTAGAATTCTCCTACAGAGTTCCATAGTTACATAAGAATCTGGCTCATTAAATTGTCTGTTGATTTTAATTTCTCTGGAGTATGAGATCTTTGGCAAAAGTATAAAACTTCACTGAGAGACTAAGTCAGGGAGACAAAGAAATGGCATTTAAGATCAGAAGTCATTTATGTAAAAATACAAATTATTGTAAGCAGTTGGGGACATCTGGTCCTCTAACAGAACTCATGCAATAGTCTATGCCTGGGCTCCCCCGGGCTCCCCCTAAAATTTAATGACAAATCCCGCACCTTTTGATTACCGTCCTGTTAGACTTTCCTGGAATGAAGATGAATTTGGTATAGGGATTCACTACCTTTGTTTCCCTAAGGACTTTCTTCAATTCAGAGTTACAAAGTAAAATAGTTTGGAGAAACGAATTTCTGGATCCATTTTGAAGGGCTGCATATGAAGGCAGAAAGGGCTTCTTTTGTGAACACCATAGAGGCCTCTCCCCACCTCTAACTTGAGACTGGTAGAACAGCCTAACATCTTAGCTCCAGCTGGCTAATGAAAATCTGGCATTGTTATCAACACATCCAGGTGAATGTCTTACCCCAGTGAGTTGCATAGAATAAGTGTAAAATAAATATCTAATAATTGGTCTGGCATTTAAACTTAAATTGCTTTGTGAAAGCTTTTTCTGTTGCTGACTTGACTGCTATTTTATTCTCTTCCTAGTTTAAGAGTAGGGAGTATTGCATTGAGATTCTCAGAAGCCATGTCTATTCTGTGGGTCCCTGGCACCCTGTTTCTCATGCTTATGGGACCTGGACATGAGGTAGCTCCAGACTTGGGGAAGGCAAGGGGGAGAAGCCTACATGAGATTCTTCAATCTGTTAAAGAATGCTCCCTCCTCGCCTGGAGCGCACATTTTCAACAGAAGTGATCTCATCCTTGAGGGGGTGAAAATTTGTTTTGGGGGGATTAAAAACCCTTAGATATTACATTAGATATTATAGTTTATGGCGTTCCAAAGAGCTCAATCCAAACTTCTAAAGTCATAGTCCTCAGTACTTAATTCTCTCATTAGAGAGAAATTTAGTTTAAAATTAAAATATATTACTTTCAATTAATTTAAAATTAAAATTTGTTTTTTCTCTTTTGAAGGCGGGGGACCATAATGGGGGGAAAAGGCTGAGAAATACCACTCTAGTGCATATACCTTCCCCGTGTCTTTGCATAGCACCCATGAACAGCATATGTGTATTCTTTAGTTATTTCCCTTAGAAACCAAACCAAACCAAACACTTTAAAGACACTCCCTTCACTGTGGCTCTTCTGAAGATAACCCCCTGGAAAAGGATTGGGAAAGGACCTTCCACCAGGTGGGGGAACTACAAAGTCTGAGTTGAAGGGATTAGTCAAGGGAGTAGTAACACAACTCCCCTCAAGTCTACACTTGCCCTAACTCCCACCATGTTTCCCCAAATATTCCATCTCTTCCACGTGGCAGATTTCTCCAAATGGCCAGTAAGATCCAGGCCTTGTAAAAGCCAACATGTCCTAATTTGGGCCAACTGTATATTTCCTATATTTTTTCTCCTTTGGAAATGTTTATGATTCCTTCCAGGCAGACAGTTTCTGAAGGCAGCTGCCTCCTTCCCTGGCACGGCCTGCAGGGAGTTACCTGACCTTGATTTAGGAGAAAATGTGAAAATAACTCCAGTAATCCCTGGGGGCCCATCATAGTCTCCAACCGTGTACTCACTCCTGCTGGGCACCCACACCCAATGATATCTAAGTCAAGACTCACTTGGACATCACATTTGAGTCCCTCGGCAAGAGGGTGAGGCTGCTGGCTAGTATCTTCCCTTTATAAACAACTACAAAATATTGATTAAAAAAGATCGAGTGACTTGCCCAAGATCATGCTCTCTTTCCAACACACACTGGAATGTTAGTTCTCACCATCATATGCTCAGGGCCTACCATGGGGTCTGGCACATAGCAGGAATTCAATCAATAATTGTTAAAGAAATACATTTCTCCAAGCCTGGGGCTCTCCCCTTCTCAGTGCCATGCAGGAAAATTTCCTAAGAGTGGGGGCCATTTATCTGCCCCAGGGTCAGTATGACACTGTGCTAGTTTTCTACCCTGTTTTAAAAGGTGAGGTGATTTCTTTAAGCACAAAGCTTACCCAAATATCTAAGAAGTTTGGCATGGAGTTCAAGGTGAACTTATTGTCCTTCCAGGTTATATTGCATTTCAAATTCATTAAGTGAAAACTAGTGTTAAAAGGTGAGACCTTTTAACCTGGGGAGCTCAGTTGGTTAAGTGATCACTCTTGATTTTGGCTCAGGTGATGATCTCACAGTTGAGAGATAGAGCACTACATTGGGCTCCACACTGGGCATGGAGCCTGCTTAAGATTCTCTCTCTCCTTCTCCCTCTCCCCTCCCCTGCTTGTGCACTTTGCACGCACTCTCTTTATTAAAAAAAAAAAAAAAAAAGGTAAGATTCTCCTGTTACTCACATTCCTTGTATTAGGAGACCCAAGTTGTACACACAGGTGAAGATATTCATTTCCATTTTCAATAAAGTTTACACATAACACAAATGCACAAAATAAGAATATGCGTGCGTTCTGGAAGATGGAAAATATACGATGAAATTGTTTACTTCTCTTGGAACCGGTCATTTGTTATGAGAGAAGAAGTTATAATGAACTGTCACAGATCTGGTACACAAACAGAACCCCACCTTCCTTCGCATTAGCTTCTGCTAGGGAATGGTGTTCTAGTTAGCTTAATAATGTTTCTGATCGAAGAAAATCATGTTCATTTAGTCAGTTATGAGCCAGCAGCCTTTATTATGTTTTAGTGCTCTGTTAGGCAATGGGAAAGATAAAGATGAATTGAGAAAAAAATTCTTGTTTTCGAGAAGATTATACTAGATTAAGGTAGGTAAAACATTACAGTAATTATATTGCGAGGGAGGAAGTGAGAAGTGTAAAAGGCTATTAAGCATTTTGAGCAGAGAAGGATCATTTCCTGTTTTGTGGGGTAGGGAGGAGTGGGAAGAATTGGATAAAACAGTGTGGAGGCAGTATTGAAGTTGGATCTTTAATTAAGGAGTTATCTGCGATACAGGTATTAAAAACAGGAAGGAAAGAGTAACCCAGGCAGAGAACATGACAAATGCCACGGTCGCAGAAAAGCAAAGTCATGTGCAAGGGGGCAAAGTGTAGTTTAGTGGGACTGGAACATGTGTTACTTGCTTCTCAGGAACTAAACTTAAAAAGGCCCAGAAAGCTGTGGGAGTCAGTAGAGCTATTCTCATCCTGGAGTCTTGTTGAATTTGCTTTCCCCTGTTCTTCTGAAATTAGGCACGACCATGAATCTTTTTTTCTTCAAGCTTTGGTGCAATATAATTGAAATAACGACATTATGCAAGTTGAAGGTATACAACATGATGATTTCATATGTGCACATATTGCAAAATGTTTATCACAATAACGTGATAGTTATTATATCCTTCAGCTCACATGATTACCATTTTGGTGATGTTCTTGTTATGGCGAGAACATTGAAGCTCTACTTTTATAGCAATTGTTGAATATATGGGACCGTATTGTTAACTATCGTCATCCTGCTGAAACTTAGATCATCTTACAACTGAAAGTTTGTAACCCTTTGACCAATTCTCACCATTTGCCCCACATTCTTCTCCCCTGGCAACCACCATTTACTATTTCTGTGAGGTCAGCTTTTTTAGATTCCACTCGAAGTGAGATCATACAGTGTTTGCCTTTTCTCTGTCTAACTTATTTCACTTGGCGTAATGCCCTCAAGGTCCATCCATGTTGTTGCAAATAGCAGGATTTCCTTTTTTTTTTTTTTTTATGGCTGAAGAATATTCCATTGTATGTATATACCACATTTTTTTAATTCATTTAACCATTGATGGAAAGTGAGGTTGTTTCCATGTCTTGGCTATTGTAAATAATGCTGCCAAGAACAAAGGAGTGAAGGTATCTCTTCAAGATAGTTCATTTCTTTTTGCTTTATACCTAGAAGTGGGATTGCTGAATTATATGGTAATTCTATTTTTAATTTTTTGAGGAACTGCCATACTATTTTCCATAAGTGGCTGTACAGCTTACATTCTCACCAACACTGCATAGGGGGGTCCCTTTTCTCCACATCTTTGCTGGTATTTATTATCTCTTGTCTTTTTGATAATGGTCTTTCTAACAGGTGTGAGGTAATATCTGATTGTGTGTTGATGTAGATTCCCCTGACGGTTAGTGCTCCTGGGCACCCTTTCCTGTATTTGCTGGCCATTTGTATGCTTTTTCTGGAAAAATGTCTGTTCAGGTCCTCTGCCCACTGTTGAGTCAGGTTGGTGTTTTTGCTATTGAGTTATAGGAGTTCCTCATATATTTTGGATATTACCTCCTTTTCAGATATATAGTTTGCAAATGTGTTCTACTAGTCTGTGGGTGATCTTTTCATTTTGTTGATTGTTTCTTTTGCTGGGTAGAAGCTCTGTAGTTTGTAGGCCCACTTGTTCATATTTGCTTTTGTTGCTTATGTTTTTGGTGTCATCCAAAAATCATTGCCAAGATTGATGTCAAGAAACCTTGTCTCTGTGTTTTTCTTCTAGGAGTTTTATGTTTTTAGGTCTTGCATTTAGGCCCTTAATCCATTTTCAATTAATTTTTGTGAGTGGTAGAAGACAGGGGTCCAATTTCATTCTTTTGCATTTGGATGTCCAGTTTTCCTAACACCATTTATTGAAAAGACTATTCTTTCTCCACTGAGTCTTCTTGGCTTGCTTGTCCAGTACTAGTTCACCATATATGTGTGGGTTTATTTCTGGGTTCTTTATTCTGGTGCATTGGTCTAAGTGTACATTTTTATGACAGTACCACACTGTTTTGATTACTATAGCTTTGTAATATAGTTTGAAATCAGGATGTTTAATGTCTCCAGATTTGTTCTTTCCCAAAATTACTTTGCTTGGCTCTCTAGGGCCTTTTTGTGGTTCCATATACATTTTAGAATTTTAAAAAAAAATTTCTGTGAAAAATGTGGCCATGTATCTTCATTTAAATTCTCATAAATGTGGACCCTGAGACAAAGGCTTAAGTGGAGTATAGAATATTTGTGCAGTGATCTTGGGGAACAGAAATGAGGAAGTGGGGAAATGACACAGGAATGGGAGAAAGCTATGGGCAACCAATATTCAGTCCTGTTGAGGGCACTCAAGGGTAGTATAAGGATTGTGTTCATAAAAGGAAAGGGATTCTGGGGCATATATCATAATTCTCATCCTCCAGTCTGTTGAAGGTTTGATGATGGCATGAACATCCTTGTATTTCTGGCCCACCCTCATGTGTGGAAGTTGCTCTGGTGTTGGTGAAAACCCTTGAGAATAAAAAAGGCAGAAAGAGGCATTTGAGTTGGGAAGCTCTCAGCTTGCTGGGAGTCACAGTGTCATTCCAGGGGACTGAGGAGGATGGGGCGGGGCTTCCACCCAAGGTGCTGCAGGTCTCATCTTACCTTGTTCAGTAGCAGGTGAACCAAAGTGACGGGTGTCACTTTTAGGTGGAAGCTTTAAGAAACGGTTCATGAGGGGCACCTGGGTGGCTCAGTCGGTTAAGTGTCCAACTTCGGCTCAGGTCATGATCTCACGGTTCGTGGGTTCGAGCCCCACGTGGGGCTCTGTGCTGACAGCTCAGAGCCTGGAGCCTGCTTCAGATTCTGTATCTCCCTCTCTCTTTGCCCCTCCCCTGCTCTCGCTGTCTCTCGCTGTCTCTCTCTCTCTCTCTCTCTCTCTCTCTCAGAAATAAAAAAAAAATTTAAAAATTTAAAAAAAGAAACAACATGATTTCTGTATCCCTTTCCCCTGCCAGACTAACACTGAGGGTTCAAATGATGGGAGCTCCCTGAGCTTATGTTCTGCAGTGAAAAGATGTGTGGGCCAGAACCAGCAGCTTGCTCACAGTGTACAGACATAGAGCATGAGTGAGAAACGAGCCTCTTTCTTACAAAGACCTAGCCTACCCTGATATATATCCACATCCAAACTGATTTGTTATGTGATGTTCAATTGTGGTACCAGAGAGCTAATACCACAAAAATCTGGGGATACAAATGAAGTAGAAGTGTATTTCTCTGTAATGTTCAGTTGGAGATGAGCCATGCAGGATGGCTGGGGCTCTATACCAGCTTGTTTGGGGGGTCCAGGGTCTTTTATTTTATTGCTCTGCTGCTACCCTGGGATGGGGTCAGCACACTTAATCTGGAAAGGGCCAAATAATAAGTATTTTAGGTTTTGAAGGCCATATGGTCTTTGCATTACAACTATTCAAGTCCATTTCAGAGTAAAAGCAGCTGTAGATAATATATAAATGAATGGCTATGGCTGTGTTTCAATAAAGCTTTATTTACAAATACAGGCAATGGAGTGGATCTAGTCCATTTGCCAAGGGGCCCGTTGGCCCTTGATTTAGACTTTCAGTATAATCCCTACGTTCGGTTTGGTAGCACAAATACTAAAAGTGAAATAATTCAGAGAAGGTTGGTATGGTCCTTAAGAAAGGGCAAAGAAGTCCTGAAATGCACTAGTCTTCAAAGCAGTCATGCATCGAGCTATAGAGTGGTTCTGCCTGGGAAAGACAGTGATTTCTAGCCAAGTCCAAATAAGGAAGTGCTCTTGGGTGTCAGCACTGTGTTTAAGACTCTAAGCCAGCTTCTTAGCCAGAGCTAAGAAGCCTAGCTTCTTAGGCTCTGAAATGAAACTCTAAGCATAAGTGAAGTAATTAGGCTCCTGGGAACTGACCTTTTCTAAACAAACAAGAGTGGTGTGCAAGCTAGAATGTCAATTCACTCTTTTGTAACACAGGCAGACTGGGTATCTATGTTCTTTAGTCCATGTATTCTCTCTGTAGGCAAACAGCATGGGAAGAAAACTCATAATTAGGAGTGAACATTGAGAACCTGGAATCAGAACTGGAAAGGAAGTTGGATGTTCTAGTAACTGGTGATAGCCCAATGTGTCAGTTTCCTCCTTGGACTGCATCTCTCTGCTACTCCTTTTTCTAGCTTCTGTCATCACCTTGTATGATAAATAAAGCTTTAGTTTCAGTAGCCAGTTGCTCTAAGGTAATAGATAATGATGTCTACCTGTGTTCTGATCCATTATATGATTACATGTTGAGGTTCTTGGGGACTTCCTCATTGCTTTTTTCCATGGGCTAGCAATAAACTTTTGTATTTCTTATTGAAAAGTTAAGTGTAAAAAGTCAAACCATAAATAAGAAGATAGAGATACTTGTGTGATATTTAAGTAAGAGAGGGATTTAAAAATTTTTTTTAAATTAATTTGTTTTTTAATTTAAATTAAAAGTAGTTAATATATAGTGTAATAATGATTTTAGGAATAGAATTTAGTGATTCATCACTTCATGTAACACCCAGTGCTCATTCCGATCAATAAGTGTCTTCCTTAATGCCCATCACCCATTCAGTCTATCCACCTGCTCCACAACCCACCAGCAACCCTCACGTTGTTCTCTGTGTTTAAGAATCTCTTAAGGTTTGGGGCACCTGGGTGGTCAGTCGGTTGAGCATCTGACTTCAGCTCAGGTCATGATCTCATGGTTTGTTGCTTTGAGTCCTGCGTTGGGCTCTATGCTGACAGCTGAAGTAGGCTCCAGGCCTACTTCAGATTCTGTGTGTCCCTCTCTCTCTGCCCCTCCCCCGCTCATGCTCTGTCTCTCTCAAAAACAAATAAACATTAAAAAAAAAAAGAATCTTCTTTGGTTTGTCTCCCTCTCTGTTTTCATATTATTTTTGCTCCCTTCCCTTATGCTCATCTGTTTTGTGTCTTAAATTCCACATATGAGTGAAATCATGTGATATTTGTCTTTGTCTCACTGACTTATTTCACTTAGCATAATACACTCTGGTTCCATCCACGTTGCTGCAAATGGCAAGATTTCATTCTTTTTCATTGCTGAGTAATATTCCATTATACATATATAACATACACCTTCTCTTCTTTATCCGTTTATCAGCTGATGGACATTTGGGCTCTTTCCATACTTGGCTATTATCGATAGTGCTGCTATAAACATTGAGGTACATGTGCCCTTTTGAATCAATACTCCTATAACCTTTGGATAGATACTTAGTAGTGCTATTGCTGGATCATAGGGCCGTTCTATTTTTAATTTTTTGAGGAACCTCTGTACTGTTCTCCAGAGTGGCCACACCAGTTTGCATTTCCACCAGCAGTGAAAAAGGGTTCTTCTTTCTCTGCATTCTCATCAACATTTGTTGTTGCCTGAATTGTTAATTTTAGCCATTCCAACAGGTGTGAGGTGTTATCTCATTGTAGTTTTGATTTGTATTTCCCTGATGATGAGTGATGGCGAAAGTGTTTTCATATGCTTGTTAGCCCTCTTGATGTCTTCTTTGGAAAATTGTCTATTCATGTCTTTTGCCTATTTCTTCTTTGGATTATTTGTTTCCTTGGGGTGTTGAGTTTGATTAAGTTCTTTATATATTTTGGATACTAACCCTTTATCTGATATGTCATTTGCAAATATTTTCTCCCATTCTGTTGGTTGCTTTTTAGCTTTGTTGATTGTTTCCTTTACTGTGCAGAAGTTTTTATCTTGATGAGGTCCCAATCATTCATTTTTCACTTGTTTCCCTTGCCTCTGGAGACATGTCAAGTAAGAAGTTGCTGTGGCTGAGCTCAGAGAGGTTATTGCCTGTTTTAAGAGAGGGCTTTTAAAGTTTAAATGCAACAGAAAAATTTTTAAAGGAAAATTATGGATTTGATTATTAGTCACATCTAATGAATACAAAATAGATTATTATTTTAAAATAAACACTTTTCCATACTAACAAAATGCATAACATTAAAATGCAAGCCAAATACACAAAAAAAGATTAGAATAAGTGAAAATAGAATCATTAAGACATTCTGAAATAGCTTTCATATATAAATATCTCTAATAAGCAAACAAGAAAATAGCAAGAATTCCCGTAGATAACTACAGAAAGGACATGCCCAAGCAACATATGAAAACTTAAT
>NW_027532203.1:14226225-14262728 GCF_008692635.1 Crocuta crocuta | reverse complement strand
CAACTCATGAAAACATGATATTAATAGTTATTAAATATATAAAAGAATATTCAATGTCCAGATAAATAAGAAAAAGGCAAATCATGGCCATTATGACAGAGTCAGACAGTGCTCACCAAATGTCCCATGTCCTCTTTGACGTTTTTGAGCGTTTTGTAGTTAGGCTGGGTTCTCTGACTAGTTTTGGTTAGTGCGCTATGAGCAGACATGGCATACAGTTACTGGGCCAAAGTAATTAAGAACCAGGGGACCTTGTCTAGCCCTTCTGCCCACCTGCAGCCATTTTGGAGACCACTTGTTCTAGATGGTGAAAGATTTATCTGAATATGTAGATTTTTATTGTGTTAGGCCATTGAAATTTTGGCAAAAGCTTGGTGTGTTCTAGAAACAGAAGGCCAATAAAGTTGTCCTGAGGGGGACTGGGAAGAAAGTGGCAGGAGATTATGTTGGAGAGGGGTGAGTACCCTTGATCAGGGAGGACTGTGTAGACAATAGTGGAGAGTTTAAATTTTATTTTTAGTGCAATAGAAAGTAGTGTATCAAGAATATGCCCCCAAGAACCTTAAAATTATTTCTAATCTCCGATCCAGAAATATGCAGAATCTGTTCTGAAGATTCTAAGAAAAAATCTGAAAAGTAGTCAAAGATTTATATATAATAATATTTTTTTTCTTAAATTATGATAGCTAAAAGTCATTTCTACAAATACAGGAATGGGGCAGCCTGGGCGGCTCAGTCAGTTAAATGTCCAACTCTTGATTTCAGCTCCATGATCTCAAGGTTTGTGAGTTTGAGCCCTGAATCAGGCTTTGCGCTAATGGTGCTGAATATGCATAGGATTCTCTCTCCTTCTCTCTCTGCCCCTTCCTGCTTCCATGCTCTCTCTCTCAAAATAAATAAATAAACTTAAAAAAAAATTAAAAAAAATACAAATATAGGAATGATTAAAGCCTCATATTGTCATTTCCTTCCTTCCTTCCTTCCTTCCTTCCTTCCTTCCTTCCTTCCTTCCTTCCTTCCTCCCTTCCTCCCTTCCTTCCTTCCTTTCTAGAGCATGAGTGGGAGAGGGGCAGAGAGAGAGAGAGAGAGAGAGAGACAAAGAGAGAGAGAGAGAATCTCAAACAGGTTCCACACTCAGTACAGAGCCGGTTGTGAGGCTCAATCTCTTGGGATCATGACCTCAGCTAAAATCAAGAGTTGGATGCCTAATCAACAGAGCCACCCAGACACCCTGGAGAGACAGAGAGAGACAGAGTGCAAGCAGGGGAGGGGCAGAGAGAGAGGGAGGCACAGAATCCAAAGCCGGCTTCAGGCTCTGAGCTGTCAGCACAGAGCCCAATGCGGGTCTTGAACCCACAAACTGCAAGATCATGACCTGAGCCAAAGTCAGACGCTCAACCAACTGAGCCACCAGGTGCCCCTCATATTTCTATTTCTAAATAGATCTTTCCCTGAAAGATTTTTATGATAGAAATTCTTATGTTGTATTTACAGTAGCAGCAACATTTGAAATAAAGAGAATGTAGAAGCTCTTCAATAAAGGATGGAAAGGATGACATGAATACATGGAGGGGAATACAAAGTCCCTGTATGCTGTGCAAGAGTTTAGTATTAGAAAAATGTAACTTCTTCTTTTCATTTATCAATAATAAAATTTCAATTAAATTCTCTAGAAAACTTTAATTAAACTTTACAAACCTGAGTGTAAAGTTCGTTGAGAGAAAAAGAATGTTAGAATAGTTTGAAAAAAGCAGTGTGGGCTACTGCACAGTTGTGAACATTGACTCAATGGAAAAAATAGGCATTTAAAAAGAGACACATCTTCAATGTGAAAATGTAGTGTTTGAGAAAGCCAGAGTTTCAAAACAATGGAGGAAAAACAAATTACACAATAAATGGGTGTGGGACAATTGAATATCCTTTCACATAAAAAGATAGCTCTGTCCCACACATAATCCTCAGAAAAACATTCTATGTGAAGTAAAGAACTCGACCTTTTAAAACAAACCACTATAAAATCAGTGGGGAAAATGTAGGTATAGAAGCAACCAGAAGTTCTTTAAAAAGTTAAACACAGAATTAACATATGAGCCAGAAATTTTGCTCCTAGGCACATACACCTCAAAACTGAAAACAGGGATGGGGTAAGAGGTAGAAACAACCCAAATGGCCATCAAGAGATGGCTGAATAAACAAAAGTGTGGTATGACACAATATTACTCAGCCTTAAAAAGGAACAAGATTGTGACACATGCGATGATATGGATGACCCTTGAAGGCTTTGTGCTGAGTGAAGCAAGCCAGTCACCAAAGGACAGACATTATATGATTCCACTTATATTAGGCATCTAGAATAGTCAAATTTATTGAGACGTATAGTAGCATGATGGTTGCCAAGGGTAACAAGCATAATAGAGACTTATTTAATGAGTACAGAGTTTCAGGTTGTGATCTTCAGAAAGTTCTAGAAATGGATAGTGTTGATGGCTGCACAGCACTGTACGTGGACCTAATGCCCCTGAATTGTGTCCCTTAAAATGGTTAAGGTGGCAGATTTTATGTTACATATATTTTACCACAATGAAATTGCAAAAAAATTATTTAAGGAAGTATACTAGCAAAAAAATAAAAAGGCAACCAGGAAAGATTGGGTTGTGTATCGGAGACAGACACGATTTCATAGTATGGGAGGGATTTGAGAGGCAGACATTCCTAGATCATTGAGGATGAGTACAAGTTGAGATTGGACAGAAATTGAAATTGACAATATCAAAGTGAAACTCAGAAAAAGAAAAAAGCAGAAAGAAAGAAAGTTTTCAAAGAAACAGTGTACTTAAGATTTTGTACATTGAAAACATAGAAGCACAGATTTCCACTGAACATGACCCACATAAGATTTGCAAACAGGCATTACAAATTCTTATTTAATGAGGATTTAATTACTGGTCAAAAAAGTAAGAGAAAATGAGTCAAAAATTATTCTAATTAAATTCATACCTTGAACAGATCAGAAGGAATCCCTACAATGTCATATTCTTCCTTGAATGAACATTTAATTACGATCGTGAAATGCCACTTGCACAAAAAAAAAAAAAAGGCTCACAGACAATTGCTAGACTGGAACAAGAAGGTTGAATAATAAATAGCAAAATTGATATTATTCTGCAAAGACAGGCAAATGTGGAAAATTGACAGAGACAGAGAATATCAGCATGATGTTCTTGAAAACAATACATAACAGGGATTTTTGTGGCACAATATTTACTGAAAGAAAGAAAAGTTTCTAAGTCAGTAGAAGTAATTTAATGCTAGAATGGCTAACCATGTACGATGGAAAAGAAATTGTGAAACAAATTATCACTGGAATGGGGAATTTAATATATCATTATTGATTTATTAGGGAATTAAATGGGACAAAATATGATACAAAAATTTAAAAACCATTATATTGCTCTGTGCAGTCAGATTGTGGCAGGGACATAAGTTGTGTTAAACAACTAAAATGTATTGTATAGGTTGTTGAACTAGAGACTTCTCAAAACAAGGAGGGTGATTTTTCTACCTGTTGCAAAGAGTACCTTTTTAAAACTTAACTGAAGAACTGAAAAATCTTTAGACATTTGGCATTAATTTAAAAGACAGATGTGGGGCGCCTGGGTGTCTCAGTTAAGTGTCCAACTTCAGCTCAGGTCATGATCTCACAGTTTGTGGGTTCAAGCCCTGTGTCAGGCTCTGTGCTGACAGCTCAGAGCCTGGAGTCTGCTTCAGATTCTGGGTCTCCTTCTCTCTCTGTCCCTCCTCCACTTGTGCTCTGTCTGCCTTTGTCTCTCAGAAAGAAATAAATGTAAAAACATTAAAAAAAAAAAAAAAGACAGAGGAGGGCAGCGTCTTGCAATGGCCCTGACATAGTTGGTAAAGAAAAAGATGCACAAACCAGACTTTTGTGTGAAATATCCAGAGCCATTCTTTGTGCCTAACTAAATTTTAATTGTGTATAGCTAGAGTCTGTTACTAGGAGACATGTCTTTGACTGTGCCAATTACAGTCATGTTTAGGGGGAACAGTTCAGGAATTAAGCATGACAATCTCTGGACAGGTGTAAAAATGGCATATTTTGAAGAAAGTCATATCACACTTGATCATACAACTACTCTCAGATAAATGGTTGGGAAATGTGAAAGCAATTACATTTAATTTAGATATGATGCAAGATCCATTAGAAAAGTTAGAGTGGCAGAAAATTCTCAAATAGAGTGAATTATGGACTTTGGTAGAGAAAGAAAGAAATATTAAAATTGTACTCCCATTGCTTTTTTGTATTTAGAACTGATATTTGCAAAAGGTTATAAGAAGCCCCAAAGGTCAATACTTACTCATTTTAAAAAGAACTGAAAAGGGGTGCCTGGATGGCTCAGCCAGTTAAACGTCTGACTTCGGCTCAGGTCATGATCTCACGGTTTGTGGGTTCAAGCCCAGCATCAGGCTCTGTGCTGACAGCTCTGAGCCTGGAGCCTGCTTTGATTCTCTGTCTTCCTCTCTTTCTGCCCCTCCCCTAGCCATGCTCTGCACAAGCAGACTTTTAAAATTAAAAATAAACATTAACAAAAATTAAAAACAAGGACTAGAGATCAAAAACTTTAGAGCAGTTTTTCCAAATCAAAATGATATAAGAAATATGCAATAAAATATTGCAATGAACACAAATTAAAATAAGGAACCAAAAATATTTCAATGACTGAGGGACAAGATTTATGTGTCAAATAATTTTGAAACTATACAGACTATTTAATGAGCATTATAGATAAGGCAGAGTCACAGATGAAGATAGGAAAAAATCAAATAATATATTATTATAATATAACAATACTTTTGGTTTTATAAAACCTGGGCATTGATACATTTTAGTAGAACTTAAGAAATTTAGTATGGATGAAGCTATTCCTTGAAAAGATGATAAAAATCCTAAGCGAATTTGGTGCCTTTCTTTCTTGCTATTGAAGGGTATCAGAATATGTCACCCCAGAATATGCCACTTCGGCATCAGAATTATTTCAAGCTGAATGCAATTAGGAGGCAGCCAACTCAGAAAAGGCTCTTTGTCCTCCCCCACCTGCCTCAAAGCTAGACATAAATTTCCCTTTGTAAAGGTGTTCCCTCTTTCCTGCAACAGGAGAAAAACCCTTATCAGTGAAGACAGAAAGTCCACACCCGGGTGGAGCTGCACAAACAAACTTTACCCAAATAACCCCGTTTTGCATTAGTTTCCCCCATACGTGTACTTTCCTACAATTTACCACCTGTCGAAGTCCAAGACCCTTTTCTTTTGTCTGGTCACTTCACAATTTATCAGTCTCTGTTAAAATGGCACATAAGCTCCCTTCTCTCTCCTCCTGAGTTTAACTGCTACTTTGGGTCTCCACTTATTTTCTATGAAGCCCTCTGTGCACGTAAAGATCAAAATACTAGCATCAAATAAAATCCTATGCCTTTACTCCTGTTGATCGGTCCTCCCTCAGTTGAAGTCGAAGGTCGCAGCCAAAGAACCTAAGAGAGTAGGGAAAAGTTTTTCCTCCCCTACACTATTGATATTTAGTGGCTTTGCCAGTGATTAAACTATTGTCGCTTGGCTCCAAATCTACTCTTTGGTATTTGGCTTTGTGATGCTGGAGCTGGCACTTTTCGAATCACTTTTTTCCTTCATAGCAGTTCTGATAGTCTGTGTCATTAGAGGTTGTCTGAGCGAGGTGGGAAGGCAGGCACAGACACACAGGGCTTGCTTCTGGCTGTTTGCTTCCTTCTCTGATGATAGTCAACTCCAGGCTTCTTCACCCTGGAAGCAACCCTTCCTTCCGGCTGAAGCCAGCGTGCAGTTAACACTTGGAGAACCAGCCTTCTGATGCCCCATTTCTGATACACCAACAGTGTTCAAATACATGGTACGGTTTTTGCTTCCCTACTGGGCTCTGACTGATAAGACCACCAATAATTTTGAAAACATTATCTTTCTTATTCGGCTGGCTGTGGTCTGTGCCTAGGCAGCTTGTGTAGGAAGCCTGACCTCTGGGGAGAGGACTAGTTGAGTTGCTGGAGGCACTCACTTCACTAGCCACAGGACAGAGTCAGAAGACCCGATTCAGAGCTGTTTGTATGAATTTAGCAAAAGAACCAATACAGAGTGTGCTGATCTCTGCCTGTTGTTCTGCCTGCTGCATTCCTTGTGGTCTTGAGGGATAATGCAGATCTGTTTCTCTCCCTCCACTTCCAACCCTGGTGCCAAGAGCCTTTCCCAGACAGACTGGCCCACTGCTCAGCCCTGTTATCCTAAAATTAACCCCCCTCCCCATGTCTCTTCTTCCTCTTGGAATTTGTGAACACTGAGCTGGTTTGGCCTCTGGAATTGCTTTGATTTCTGCAGTAGTTTCCCCTGACCTGCATTTTTGGATGTGTAGTTCTTTGCCAATCTGATCTTTATGCTTATTATTTTGCAGGAATTCCTTTATAGCATCTTGATGTTGTGCCTTTTGGTTTTCTACCTCTACATGTGTTTATTCTTTTAAAATAGTATATTTCTTCTATTTCAAGGGGTTTTGAATTAGAGTAATGTTCTTAGTTCAGTATTTTAATCCAATCTTCTATGTGCTTCTTTATAATTTTTCCCCCAAAGTGTCTATAAATGGGTTTTGCTTTCATAATCAGGAGAAAAGATAGATTCTAACAAAGATTATGTTACCTCCCTTGCAAACTATTAATCCCTTAGGGTTATAAACTTTTAGTTACTTCTGAAGGAAACATAACTATTATAATTCATGAACTCTCCAGGAGCAACACATTACAACTTAATTTCTTATACAGTGTTTTATTCATTTTGTAATTGCACGGATAAATAATACATGAAAATGAAATGGCAATTATGACCATCATATCAGTGGAAGTATTCTGAAAGTCATTTGAATCCATTTAAGGCTGAAAGAATTTATTATACATTAAAAAATTTACTTATCTAGGTATCCCTTAATATTTTGGCTCAGCATCTCCAGCGATTTTTAGGAACTAAAGTCAAATAAAATCTATCTGAAATAAACTAAAAGAGAATGAGATGGTTGCAAATGCAACACGGAGATATTGTAAGTATTTGTGCATGCAACATATAGATATTTGTGTAGATATTCAGGCTTCCTCAAGCACAAGGACTCAGTAGGTAAATGATGCTAATTACTTGGACAAGGCTTACTAAACACCTACTGCATGTCAGGTATTGCTCTAGGGCTGGGAGTACAATGGATAAACAAAGTAGATATGCTCTCTGTTCCCCATGGAACTGTTATTCACATGGGGGACATAGTTTTGTAGGCAGGCATTTCCCATATGGTGTGCCAAATAATAGGATGAGATAAATCCAAGGAGATCAGAAAGCTCAGAAGAGGGAAACTTTAGTCTTGAGTATCAGGGAATAGTAGACTGTGGCATAAAGAGCTAATAAACTGATGAAAGAGATTTGAAGGCAGGTAACAGAGGCATGTCCTTTTTGTTTCAGCCTCTTGGCTGCACTGCCACCCCTGCCTAGAGTCCTACAGCAGTCATACTGGGTAGTGTCTCCCGAAACAGGCATATTATGAGGTGCCAGTACTTCCCATGGATCCATCCATTCCTTTGGTCCCATAACCATGCCTGTGTTGTGTCACCTCCATTTTTCTTCCTTTGTCTCCCTCTTTCCGCCTCCTCTCCCCCATCCCCATACCTGATTGCAACCGAGGTAGACATTTGTTATCCATACTGTTGGCTGAACATTAACCAAACAAAGTATGTCTTCTTGATCTTTCTAGAGAATTTGAAGCAAGAGGCACAGCGGCCCCTTTGAGGCACTGTCTGTTGACTGTGTAAACTAATTACTCCTCAAGTTGATCCATAGGAACCAAAGTTAAAGTACATTTTTGGAGCTTCCAGAATAAATGTTATCTTTTTATTAAACCTTATAAAATTTTTCTTTATCAAGTACATTAAGATTAAATATTTAAAATTATGGTAAATGGAACCATGCTGTTCATATGAGTTGCCACAATATATTAGTTTCCTTCCGTCCAAATCATAAACTGTCAATATAGGCACTGATGTATTTAAAAGCAGACATTTGTGTTTCAATTTGGTTTGAACCAAAGGTTTGTTAGGTAATCTAAAATTAAGCTGAAGTGCTTTTTTGATTTAATTTTTATCTATAAGATATGCTTTTCAAATAGGACTTGAAGGGAGATGTGCCATCTGTATTGATACCTATAGTGTTCGTTGGGATATCTATAGTGAGGATGTGTTGTAGATTTCTATTTCAGAGTTTAAAAAATCAAGTTGTTGAGAGGTGATGTAGCAGAATGTAACAGTTAGCTATTGCCAAAATCTGCTGCATATCAGACCATTTCAAAACCCAGTAGATGACAATAATTAGTTTTGTGGACCTGAGGGTGGGCTAAGGGTCAGGGTGGTTAATATGGGCTGGATTAGATTAGAATGTGGCTCTTCTCCACATGTCTCTTGTCCTTCTTGTGAGACTGGCAGGCTTACTTAGGTATGTTCTGCTTAGAGGTAAAGGAAGCCAGTGTACCCATATAAGACGTCTTGAAGGCTAGGTTCAGAAAGGGTACAGAGTCACTTCTGTCTCAAACAATTGTCCAGTGCAGGTCTGATGACTACATCCAAAGGTAAGAGGAGAGGAAGTGTGGTACCACACTCTGAGAGGGCACTGTGAAGTTTTTTGGAAGAGGCCACGTACACAAGGCGGGATGGATACAAAGGGACAGTGCTAGAATCTCTCCATAGAAATTATCTAGTTGTTCACCAGACTGTTTCCTTTTCTTCCTGGTGTCCATAGCTAGACCTTGCATCTCATGTAGTGATATCTGGCTGAATGATCAAGTTCTTTCCAATGGAATGTGAGTAGAAATGACTTGACCCATAAAAATTCTACTTTCTTTCTCGTTCTTTGTTTTGATGCAGATAAGGTAGGACAATTTGAAAGTCAGGTAGTAAAGATAGTCAGAAGCACAGGATGGAGGAGGCTGAAATAACTTGATTATCCTGAGGTTGGAAAGATACTCTTCCCAACCACCTGGCCCGAACTGGCAGAAACACTTCCGTGATCAGAACGAGTCCCTGCAAACAGATCTGAGATGGAAATGCCTTGTAGCATCAGGGCTTTTTCTGCATCCTTCTCTCCTTGATTCCGTTGGATTCCTTTAAAATGAATGAAGGAGAAAGAATATTTGGAGAGGAAGGTTTAGGGTTTGATTTTCATTTGGCTATATGATCTGAAGCTTGCCAGGTGATGCCCATGGCCGAGACCAAACTCACTCCTATTAAAGCCCCAGCTATGCTCTCATTTAGAATGCAGAATGTCTATTTTATTTTAGAGTTTCTAGGCATGTAATCCATTATAAGTGTTAAAACATTATCCACTTGGGCTTATCATCTTCAACAGTCATAAAAAGACTCTTTAATTTTTAAATTTAGAACAATTTTGCCTTATAAGGAAGCATCCTGAATTTACGAGAGATAATACTATTCTACCCCATCCATCATGTATACCCCACTACAGCTTCTAATGTCAAAAAGGCTACTTCCTCTAAACTCTTCCATAGATTGATTCCATTCTCTTTTTAGTAACGAGTAGAGTGTATCCATTACATCAGTGAACCTGAGGGTAAACATTTGAACACCACCTCATTTTATGAGTTAAAGAAAATGCCTAATTATCTAGTTTAGTAGATATTCACCAATGCCTCCTTGGCCCTCAAGAAATAAAGAGATTAGTATTATAGATGAAAATAGCTTCATCCTAGACAGAGTAGTAATTAGAATTTTTGTCTCTAGGCCATCTGGGTTCTTATTATAATTCCCTTTCTTGCCTTCTCTGTCCCCAAATTCCTCAGTTCTAGTGGATTCGTCCTTACAGTTAATAGTCATAACTAACATTTATTGAACACCTACTGGGTGGGTCTCAGGCATTTAACATACATTTGCCCATTTCATTCTCAGAAAAATCCTATGAGGTAATTGCTAAGATCCCCACTCTATAGATGAGGAAACTGAGGCAGAGCTGGTTAGAGATTGAGCCATGGTTTGAAGCCAGGCAGTGTTACTCCAGAGGCTGAACTATTCTCTGCTATTCTCTAGGTGAATAACTAAATCATATGGTTCCTGGCATTGTTTAGTCTTTTGCTATACAAGCATGATGAATTCCGTTGAGAATCTCCAATAACTTTGGCCTGACAGATTTGAAGCTGTCAGGTAGATGAAGGAAGCCACTTTTTAAGGCCTCTTTCCTTCTTCATATAATAAATGTTACTAATTAGTAACAATAGTGGATGCAAACATTTCTGTTTATATACTTTATATACTTCAGGCCCATGGAAAGCTAGATCCTTGTATTATCCAACTGTACATAGTCTCGTCACATCATTTACTGTTGATTTCAGGTATTTTCAATTTATATTTCATGGGAACAGGGCTAGCACTCAGTGGGAACCAACCAGAATACTGGCTATCTTTGTTGTTAAAATTGTGACATATACACTAGGTAAATAGCTATTGCCCCAACAACCCTTTCACCTCAGGCCCTTCTCAAATATTTCTTTTTCTTTGTACAACTGAGGAGTTAATGTCTGGTGCAGCAGGGTGCTTCCTGGATGTGCTCTTGCCCTGTGGCCAGTGTCTCTTGCTCTGGACTTCGGGTTTTTTCATCTACACAGTGGAAAAAGCAATACTTGTTTTGCCTTTGTCATTGGATTCATAGTAGAATCATGGGAAATAAAATGGCTGAAGCCCTTTCCAAACCAACAAATACAAACCCCAGGGAATGTCACCATGTGAGAGAGTTTCTTTTTCCACCAGGCATGGACAACGGGTGACTTCTGGGTCCACTAGTGTTCCTCCAAGAATGCCTGGGATTCCGCAATTTTTTTCACCCATAGAATCAGGTGTTAGGTGTTTTGTGAAGTTTCTAATGCTTTCTATATTTAAGTTCGTATAGAGTATATGATTTTTTACCATAGTCCCTTTCTCTTCTTCTCCAAATTGCATTCTCACTTTCACTCATTCTAAAATGTAATCAGAGTGTGTGCCAGAAAATTAATAGCATGTGGGTAGGAAATTGAAGGTTAAAAAACCTGTGTGCTAATACTTTGAGAAACAATGATCCCACCCCAGCTCCAGACAACCACTAATCTATGTTTTGTCTTCATAGATTTCCCTATTCTGGACATTTCACATAAATGGAGTCATATGATATCTACTCATTTGTAAATGGTTTCTTTCACTTGGAATAATGTTTTCATGGTTTCTATGACATCTTTTTTAAAAAATTTGTTAATTTATTTTGAGAGAGAAAGAGAGAGAGAAAATGTGTGCACATGAGGGGCAGAGAGAGAAAGGGAGAGACAGAATCCCAAGCAGGCTCCCTTCTGTCAGCACAGAGCCTGACATGGGGCTCAATCCCATAAACCATGAGATCATGACCTGAGCTGAAATCAGAGTTGGGCATTTAGCCAACTGAGCCACCCAGGCAACCTTCTATGACANCTAAGCTGAAATCAAGAGTCAGACACTTAACCAACTGAGCCACCCAAGCGCCCCTATTTTGTTTTATTTTTAAAGTTTATTTATTTATTTTGAGAGAGAGAGTGTGTGTGAATGAGTGGGAGGGGGAGAGAGAGAGAGAGAGAGAGAATGAGTGGGAGGGGCAGAGAGAAAGGGAGAGAGAGAATCCCAAGCAGGCTCTGCACTGTCTGCACAGAGCCTGATGCAGGGCTTGAACTCACAAACCATGAGATCATGACCTGAGCTGAAATAGAGAGTCAGACTGACTGAGCCACCCAGGCGCCCCCAAACCTTGCACAGTTTAAAGAAAAGTTTGCCCTGTCTGGCTTCTGGGAAATAACCTGTATGATTCTGAAATATCCTGCCTGAAAGAAATTATTTCCCAGGAACCAGACAAGGGCCAAAAATTTTTATTGTGCTAAAATATACATACAAGCTACCATTTTAATATTTTATAGGTGTAAGATTGGGGGCCATTAAGTACGTTTGCGATGTTAGGCAACTATCGCCACTATGCATTTCCAGAACTTGTTCCTCCTCCCAAACTGGAACTATTACCTATCACACAGTGATGCTCCCTTCGTTCTTTCCTCCAGTCTCTGATAACTTCTAGTTGTGCCTGTATGAATTTGCCTGTTCTAAGTACCTCAAATAAGTGGAATCATACAATTATGTGTCCTTTGTGTCTGGCTTATTTGACTTAACATAATGCTTCTGAGCTTCATCCGTATCTCAGCATGTGTCAGAATTTTATGTCTTTTAGTGCCTTAATTACATTCCACTGTATGCATATACTACGTTAAAAAATCTATTCATCTGTTGATGGACATTTAGACTGCATTCGCCATTTGGCTATCATGAATAATGCTGCGGTAAACACGGCATACAAGCATCTGTCTGAATTCCTGTGTTCCATTCTTGCAGTACGTACCTCGTACCTCGAGGTGGTGGAATTGCTGGACCGTTTGGCAATTATATGCTTAACTTTTTGAAGCATTGCCAAACTATTTTCCACACCAGCTGCGCCATTTTATGTTAATCACCCATTGTAGTTGTAATTATCATCACACTGACAGACGGGGAGTTACAATTTCTCTACATCCCCACAAATAGTTGTTATTTTCAGTTAAAAAAAAATAATAGCCTTCCTGATGGGTGTGAATTGGTATTTCATTGCAGCCCACAGTCTCGTACCTCATCGTCTTGTACCTAGATTGACAAAACAGGCTTTGGGACTCTACCTGCCTTCCCTATATGCCTTCCTTACGGCTGCATCTGACCGTAGTTGTCCATGGATCTTTGTAAAACACCACCAGTAATTGTCTCCTTGGTTCCCTACTCCTTGCACCATCACGTCAACAGTTTTCTGACTGGCACACAATTTTCTGTCTACCCAAACTTCCTTCCCTAACTCTGCTTTTCCACATAGTAACTGTCCCTTAAACAGTTGCTGAGGAAGTGAGTCCATGGACTTACTAATCAAGCCTCTTTCCTGAGGGAATTTGGATACAAGTTAAAAAGGAATAAGAGTCAGGGGGCGCCTGGGTGGCTTAGTTAGTTAAGTGTTTGGCTTTGGCTCAGGTCATGATCTCATGGTCGTGAGTTCGAGCCCTGGATAGAGCTTGCTGCTCTGAGCTCAGAACTTCTTTGGATTCTCTGACCCCCTCCCTCTCTGCCCCTCCTTTGCTTGCACTCTGTGTCTCTCTCTCTCTCAAAAATAAATAAGACATTAAAAAAAAAGAATAAGAGTCAAAAGGGAGACTCAGATAAAGGTGAATCAGAACAGAGGTGCTTCATGTAGGAGAAGAAATAGGAATTTGAAGCATGAGTAAGACTTAGAGGGAAGGGGGAGAAGACCTTTTAATAAAGAATACAGTGTGTATTTTCTTTGGCTGAATCCTAAGGTATACAGGAAGAGAGTGTGTTCTAGCTAAGAAGACGGAGAGGTACCAGATTCTGAAAGCCATGAGTACATGGTCAGTAGTTAGGAATTCATTTAGCAAATTAATCAGGACTTAATGAAGTTTTCAGAGTCCCAGAGCCGTGATTGAAGAAGATACTGCTGTGTGCCTTACAGGGTTTGGTTTAGAGAAAGAAGGTCCCGGAGTCAGGGGAATAGCTGGTCAGATTACTGCAACAGTATAAGTCTGTGTTAATGAAGGTGTGGACTAAGACAGTGATGGCAGGAAAAGAAAATTCGGAGGTTGCTTTGAGTGATACTGTACAGGAAAAGTCACTGATTACTGAAAAGCTATAAGGAGGAAAGGGTAAAAGAAGATAGTGAAATTTTCAGCCTTGGGGTCTGGGAGGATGCAAGGGTACCAGTAACAGAAACGTGAAATCCATGAACAGAAGCAAGTTTGGGATGAAAACACTGAGTTCAACTTTGAGAAAATTGAGACTGAAGTGCTACTCTAGCATTTCCTAGGAAGAGACTGACATGTGGGGTCAAAACTCAAGGGGAGAGTTTTGGGCAATGTCTTTATCAAGGTGACAGTGGAAAGCTGTGGAGTGTGCATAGAGAAGAGAGTGTTGAAAGGGAAAAGGATGAAGGCAGAGGACCCCGGAACATTTTTAAAGGAGGAAGAAGGGTCAGAATACAAGACAGTGGTAGGGACCCTTTAGCAGCCCAGGGAGGAGAGAATTTTGAGGAGGAAGTGAAAACCGCTGTCCTGAGATTGTCAGGTCAGGTGTTTCAATGAGCAATCACTGGATTTTGCCAATTAATATTAAGCAATTCCTAACTTTGGAGACTACAGTTTATATTCACTGGAAGAGGTGGGGTAGAATAAAATATCAGAGAATTGACCAGAAAATGAGAGGGGTATGAATGGAAGCTCCTCTTTTAAGACTATGAGAGGTAAAGAAAAGGGGGATAGAGAAGCTGGAGTTTCTCCAATTTAAAAAAAATGGTAAAGCAAGAGTAGTGGCCCAGCTACAGGCTGGAAGCCCCTGGCCTCTGTAATGGGAGCATGGGAGCATTGTTGGGTTAGTTTATACCAGTTTCAACATTTTCTGTGTGTTTTTTTGTTTTCTTTGTTTTTTTTTTAATGTTCCTTATTTATTTCTGAGAGAGAGAGAGAGAGAGAGAGAGACAGCATGAGCAGGGGAGGGTCGGAGAGAGAGGGAGTCACAGACTGAAACAGGCTCCAGGCTCTGAGCTGGCAGTCAGCACAGAGCCTGACATGGGGCTCGAACCCACGAACCGTGAGATCATGACCTGAACCAAAGTTGGACGCTTAACCGACTGAGCCACCCAGGCACCCCTTGTTTTGTTTGTTTTTAAATGGCAGCTAATGGTATATAGACTGCATTAAATTACTATGTTTTTTTTAAGATATAACTTTTTCAGTTCATTTCGAACATGGAAGTCTGATATTTTTTAATCAAATGAAAAATGTATGAAATGAATTTTCTCCTAATTCTGGATTCACATGACTTTACAATAACAACCAATTTTGATATTTACAGTATTTGCCAAAACTTAGAATTTTGCAAACACTAGGTTATTACCAGTGTTTCTTTAATAAATGCAGGATGCATATTTGAAGTTTTAACATGGGCCTCTAAATTATACACAGAATATATGTTTGTAGTATTTCAAAGATCACACTGAAACATAACTTCCTTAGAAAATAGACTATAAAACCTAATACGGTTTCCATTTTATCAACTGAAATGCTTTATCTTCATTTCTCATTGTATATTCCTCATTTTTCACTCATTTAAACTGTCAATTATTTTTTATTGTAAAGTAAGTTTTAGAATTTGCTTTGGTTATTCTTTTTATTTTGTTGCCTTTTTAAATGAGTATGTCTTTAATGTACGTCTCTTACTTGATTAAAAATGTCTGTGTGTGTATTAAATCACTTCAGGTTTACCAAATGAAATTGAGCCATGCTGTTTTTAAGCCAGAGATGAAAATTGCACCTTTTAACATGTAACCTTTCAGGGTGGTAAACATATGGGACATGATTGTATCTAGAAAGAAACTGTGTTGAAAGCTTTAGCGTTGTCGGAAAAACAAGAGAGAAGGCAAATTAGCACTATGTTTAAAAAGTGGGGGAAAGAGAGTAGTTTTGTTTTACAGCAAGAAAGTCTGGTTGGCCCAGAATGTGAGAGAAGTTATCAGAAGCCAAATTTGGGCCGTACAGGTAGATTGTAGGAGGCTTGAAGGGAAATGAAATTGATTTACCGGCACATAATAAGCTTGAAAAGAAACAATGAAATGTACTGAAAATTTGACACTTTTAAATGATCTTTGATGGATTTATTCATAAGATGAAAAGGATGCTGGTGAATCCTGTAGAACACTACATGGGTGACATGCAGAAAGAGGGAAATTACAGTTTATTCTTTTCTGTTAAGATAACAGTGAGATCATAGTCTTTGATAGAGGGTAGAGTGGGCCAAAATCCCCAAGTCCTGGCTGACTTGTCATTAGTGATAAAATTCAAGTACATGTTGAACGTTAATGTAAAGTGTATGTGGCCAGTGGAAACGAAGTTTGGAAAAGACTGTAAATAGATCAACCCGAGTGAAAATTCTCTCTATAAATGAATTATACAATTAAGCAGACAAAAAAGCACAGCGGAGAAAGAAAGGAGAAACCAGATCTGGGGTGTAAGATGGGGGGAAGGGAAGGATGAGGGCAGGGGAGGAAGCCTGGCTGTGCCCTGGGCTGCCCTGAGGGTCCTTCCTTTGAGAACTGAGTTGGGAATGGCAGCCATATAATGGGGTTTGGGGAGGAGAGACTTCAGGGGGTTCTGTTAGATGACCTTGATCTGAGGAATGTAGGAGGAGGCCAGGCCATCATCCTACTGTGATTTGGGGAGAGGCTGGACGGGAGGGTAGAGCAGAGTAAAAAGGTTCGTATGAGCACCTGGGGCCGTGCGGCAGGACGCCTTTGGGAAACAATGGACACACAGTTCTGGTGTTTCTCAAAAGACACCGGAGAAGATAGGAGGACATGAGATCAGTGGTTTGGGTTCAGGAGTAAGCTTTGGGCCCTTTCGTTACCTTTAAAAAGTGCAGGGCCCACGTGGTGGGTTATCTGGATCCACTGCCCCCTCTCCCCAGCCCTGCTGGCCTCTGACACCTCCAGGCACACACTTGTGAGGGTGTTTGGGGGTGGCAGTTCCATACCTGGGCCCAAAGATCATCCCAGCCTCTCATCTTTTTCCGTGATCCTCTTCATCCTGTTAAAACACCCTCTTGAGGGGCGCCCAGGTGCCTCAGTCAGTTAAGCATCCAACTCTTGGTTTCAGCTCAGGTCATGATCTCACAGTTCGTGAGTTCGAGCCCCATGTTGGGCTTTATGTTGACAGTGTGGAACCCTTGTTGGGATTCTCCTTCTGTCTCTCTGTCTCTGTCTGTCTGTCTGTCTGTCTGTCTCACACACACACGCACACACACACACACACACACCATAAATAAACTTAAAAACAAAAAACAGCAAAATACCTTCCTGAGACACAGTTGACATGATTTTGGGTTTACATACTCTCCCCTGTGAATTCACTCTGTGATCTGGGAAACAAAACATAGAAGAAAGAAAAGAAGCAGAAAGGAAAAAAAAAAAAAAGAAGAAGAAATCTCCATCCACATTCTCCTTATCAGAAAACTTCAGAGTTATTACCACACATGCCCGAGGCAGTTTTCTGTTATCTGGCTTAGGAGGGGGAGGGAGTGCCAGGGGGAAAGAGCGCGAGGGGGCTCTTCTCACTCCCAATTTCCTTTTCCTTGGTGAAGTGGTGACTTCTCTGCAGTAATTGTCTCACAAAGTCACAATGTCCTTGGGCCATGCTCCCACATCTCATCTCCATCCTTCTGGACTCTACCACTCCATTCTCTTAACCAATGAAAAGCCCCTGTGTTGCAGCGTCTGCCACACATAATAAGATCATTAGTTTGTTTGGTCCTGGGTTTGATTTGGGAAGAGTAAGCAAACATTTACAAGGAGACATCTACAGGCAGGTCCTGGGTCTAGTGCCGTGAATGGGACAGAGCTGACAAGACCTGAGAGAGGCCAAGGCTGGCCAATGTGGGGGGCGGGCCGGAGGGGGCTACAGTGCTGTGCAAGGCCCTGAGAGGTTTTTTTGTAGCTGAGAGGGCTTGGGAACGGTTCAGCTGAGGGTGACTTTAGAATTGAGCTTGCAGAGTGTAAGGGGGGCAGGCACAGGATGCTGACCAGATGCCTCAGGGAGAAGGGGGCAGAGCCTTTGTGGTGGAGCAAACCGGGAAAGCAGAGGTGTGGGAGGCAGGGCTGGGGGAGAGCCAGGAAGGGGCGAGGTGGACTGGAAGCAGTGCGAGGAGAAGTGGTGGATGGTACTCTACACACGCTTGTCCTGCTCAGGAGTTTGGGTTTTCTTCTGTGACAGGTTCTGTGTGAGAAGTTCAAAGTCTATGAAGGCTGCTCTTAGTCCCCCATGAAAGCTTTCTCATTTATCAGCTAATTCACGGTTAAATGCGTGTTTCTCATTCA
The DNA here is from genome assembly GCF_008692635.1 of Crocuta crocuta. Lineage (NCBI taxonomy): Eukaryota > Metazoa > Chordata > Mammalia > Carnivora > Hyaenidae > Crocuta > Crocuta crocuta. Next base: position 14,244,661 of record NW_027532203.1, on the reverse strand, counting down.
TCTGTTAAGAAGGAGACTCTGGAGCTTCTTTGGCCAGCGTGATGCCATCTTTGACTCCTGTGTTTTCCGCAAACCCCATTTTATCTAGATCTTGCTGTTTGGCCTGGCTCTTGTTGAATGCTTCCCAGTGCTGTCTACAACCAGCAGTTTCAGTTTTTGAGAGCTCAGGATCACCATGTTGCCAATTTTAAGTTTTAATAAGTCTTCTCATCTTTTTACGGCTGTCTTTAAAAAGAAAAATATGTACATGCAAGGGGCCATAGATGGCATTCTGAATATTGTTTGTTGTGTTACGGTTGGGGTGAAAACATGAAGAAAAAGAGCGACATTTCCTTAGAAGACCTCAGATTCTAAAAGCACTTGAAAGAAAATTTGGCAGATAAGGAAACGAAAAGAGAGACCCCCCATTCATACAATTTTTGCTCAGTAAAAATTCCTCAAATGTCGCACTAGGAGATTTTTTCTCACACTAGGTACAAGTAGTTTTTATTCCTCATTTAGGTCCGATAGTCCACGTACAATACTGTGTTATTTTTTAAAGTTTATTTATCGTGAGAGAGAGAGAGTAAAAGCAGGAGAGGGGCAAAGAGAGAGGGAAACAGGGATCCAAAGTGGGCTCTGTGCTGACGGGAAAGAGCCCAATGCAGGGCGCAAACTCATGACCCTGAAATCATGACCTGAGCCAAAGTCAAAAGTTTAACTGAGCCACCCAGGTGCCCCAGTATTGTGTTATTTTTAATAAAAAAGAGCAAGACATCTAAATGTTGAATGAAAGAGAACAGTTTGGTAAATACAGCCTGATGGATGCTTATGTCATTATTAAAAAGGTGATTACTAAGACCATTGTGGAGAAATATTATGATATAATGTTCAGGGGAGAGAAGCAGAAAGCGAAATTTCATGTCAACTGAGATTTAAGCACTTTAAACGTGAAGAGTGTCTACTGTACGGAGAGCCTCTCAGACTGAAGGCTGGAATCCAATGGCTGGTCGACGATGTCCCCAGTGGGGGCTGACCAGTGCCACATGGCAACCTAAATCTGAAGCTAAGTGCACGATAAACTCTGCTGACTATGAATAAATATGTTTTCAAAAGAAAGTGACCTACTTTAGGTAAACAGTGTTGTTTACCTGGCATCTGGTATCAAGCAAAATGAATTCTTTGCTAGCTCCTTTCTCCTCCTCTTTCTTGTCTCTCCTAATCACGTGCTTTCCATTTGGGTTGTTTCCTCTAAAATGGGCAGATTATCTTCCTTATCAAATTAATGTTTGCTTACTTCCAGGAAAGCTCAGACCCTGTGGTTAGTCACACTGCTGCCTGTGGTCTGGAGCTCTTTCAGAATTGTGAAGTATATCTGTGTGTGACTGGTGTTAATAGCTGAGCTCATGCACATAAGGACTGGTGGCTGCCTCCTTCCCAGAGTGTCTGGGAACCGATTGACAATCGTGGCAGGTTGTCTGGCTCTCACCGATGCGCAGTCTGGAAGGAGGCTTAGGCAGGTGAGCAGGTCGAGGATGTTTGATAGAAGACCCTTGGCATAGTATCATAAAGTTGCTTGTATATTATGTGCAGATTCAGAAGTAAACTCCTCCTCTGCATGCGTGTGTGTGTGTGTGTGTGTGAGAGAGAGAGAGAGAGACAGACAGACAGACAGACAGAGGTGGCTGCCAGTTTCTTGGATTTGGGTCTTGGGCATCCTTCTTTTAAATGGACGTGAGGATCATGACTAGGGTTTTTGTTTTGTTTTGTTTTTCCTTTAGAGAAATTTCTTTCAGTTCTTCCTCTGTTCTGGTGCTTATCTTCTTCTTACCCCCTTCTCACCCTTCTGCCCTTTCCTGCCATTGCATTCACAGGCTGTGTTTTCTCCATGGTGCCTCTTCTCTAGGGCTCTTAGAGCACAGATATGGTTCACCCAGCCCACCTCCTTTATTGCTCTCACACAGCCATGCCAGTTTGGGACAAGTGAAAGAGGCAACATCCAAGTTCCTCCCAAATCTCATCGTTCTTGCTTCTGCAGTGATAGAGTTGAGACATCATCCTTTTTCAAAGATGTACGGCTTGAGAAATTACTAAAAATCCGCTTAAATGAGCTGCTCGTTTCCTTTCCTGTTTTCTTTCTCTATACACCTATTATATCATTTCCTTGCCTGTTCTCTCTGTATACGCCTATCATATCACATGATACCTGACTGGCCTGCCTCCACGTATGTGCATCAACAGACACGCTCCTATATTATCGCTTCCAAGTGGTGGCATCCCTGAACAGAAGCACACAGTTGAGAGGTGGCTAACAACCCTGCCTTTCTTTCTTCCTGACCCCTCACCTCTGAATCTGGGAGCCCAAGAGAGTGTGCAGAATGTGGGACTCAGTGGGCTCTAAGAAGTGACCTGGCTCACCCTCCTTTTTCTAGATGAGGAAACTGGTGCCCAAAGGTCATTGCTTGAGATCATAGATTGACAAGTGACAAATACAGGACAAGGTCCCAGATCACTTCCATCCCAGTCTGGCAGCCTTTTCATTATGTCCGCATGCTCACCTGAGTTACTTTCTTGACTCCAGAAACTTCTAAGATGGTATGCAGTAAAAGCCCAGCTTTTCTTTAAAGCCTTGTCCCAGTGCCGTCTCTTTCCCAAAGCTTTTCTAGATGGACCCAGCCAGAAGAGAATTCTTCATCCTCCAATCTCCCTTAGCACTTTGTGAACCACGCAAAGCATTTGTAGTCTATTTACTGCTACCCATTAGGGTTAATTATATACACGTGTTTTACCCTCCCAACTGGACTACAAGAGCCACTTGAAGGCAAAAATTGTACCTTTGTCATTTTTGTTTGTCTCATAATGCTGGCACAGTGCTTGGCCATGGTGGATACTCACTAAAGGCATGTGGCACAAATGAATGAGAGAATGAATGAATGAGCCCACTGAAATAGTACCTTGGTTCCCTCCTGGAGTGGGGTGCTAGAAATCAAAGTGTGATGGATCTCTGGGGACTGGGAGCTTTGTGAGTTATGGGGAAGTCTCTCTGTCTCTCCGGCTGAGTGGGCGGTGATAACATTAAAGCTGCAGCCTTGGAGTAGCTAGCAGTGATTTAGGAAGTACATTCATGTGGACATAAATAAATCAATTAAATTGCTGCTCCTAGCCATTCAGGCAAGTCTGCCCCTCAACGGCCCAGGTTTCTGGTGTTCACCTGGCTACCATGTTGACTGTTGCTGCAAATGGCTCCGGTGTCTGTGTTTCTGCACAGCTTGGGGCATCTAGTCATCAGCGTTTGCCTCTTTGAGGAAGCTGCCCCAACTTCCGGCTTTCCCTGCATGTGGCTGGTTTTTATTTTGGCATGGATTTCTTCCCTTGATGGGTTTCCATATGCAAGACTCAGTAGCTATGGAGCTCAAAAGTCATTTTTCTTTGAAGAGCTGTGAGTAGTTCCCCTGATAAGAAAACCCCTCTGAATTCTGGTCCATCTCAAAAAATACGTGGATCTTGGAAACGATTGACTCCATGCATCATCCTCCCCATTAAAATAGTTTTGCTTCCTTATCTCAGTCCCAGAGGCTAGGCTCTCTGGATTTAGAAGGTAACAATTTAGTGGAATTTCTGAGCTAAAAGGGGATGATGGGTGGAGGTTCCTTCTTTCCCTCACAATGTCTTCCACAGCAAGTATCTACTGCGTACCTAACATGCGTCAAAAATCATAACAGGCTTTGGAGATGTAAATATGAAGTATTTTATTTTCGAGGATTTTGTATTTTGTATTTTACTTTCCAGGGTGCTGATATATACACTGATGAGCAGTGCTGTGATGGAAACTGGGTAAAGGGCGTGGGAATAGGAATGAGAGAGATGTGTGTTGGCTTGGGGAAGGGCCACTAAACTGGGGCTTAAGGAATGAGTAGAGTTTCACCAGAAGAGGGGAGAGATTCTAGATAATGGCAGCAACCTAGAGAAGACATTTAAAGGACGGATCATTCAGGTGTCCATTTACCCACAGGTAATTCCTGACCAATCCAGGTGGTGGGCTCTGTCACTCAGGTACTTGTGGAGCTGTCGCAGGAAGAATCTTTGTCTTCCAGGATCTCAACTTGCAGATGGAGGGCGGGCTTCCTGCACAGAGAGCTGAGGGGTTATGGCTGGGAGGCAGGGCTGGTAGACCGGGTGAGAAGCTCTGGTGCTGGACTAAGGAGTTTGGACTATGGCCGGCAATGCTTCTGCTTATGGTGCCTAAACCTGCAGTCTGTGACTAAAGGGCATTTAGGATATTTCCATTTTTTTTTCACTTTTACAGACATTATTGAGGTGAATAACGTAGTACCTAGATCATTTCGAGCATGTCAGAGTATACCTGTAGGATCAGTTCCTAAAATGGAATCTAATCACTGGATCAAACAGTGTGTGCATTTGGTAAGTTTTGTCAAATTCTCTTCCTTAGAGGTTTATTAGTGTTCACTCCCAGCAGCAATAAATGAGATGTGCTTCCCTCTTCCCTACCTACTCTGACACACACACACACACACACACACACACACACATACACACACACACTGTAACAAGGACAGTCTTTCATTCCACTCCCCAATTGTCACTCTTTCGGGCACACATGACTAAACTCCAGGGCTCTCTAAAGGTACAAAGGCATGAGTTTGAGATGGATGAAATTCTGTCCTGGACAAATCCAAGAATACCTCCTATGTTTCACTGCAGTTCAGATTTCTGTCCTGTGGGCACCCAGAGTAAAGCATTATGGGGAAAAGTGGTTGGCCTCCAAGCTGTGAGACTCAAAGATTAGGAGTGTCCCCATATATAACTGCTAAATTGGACTCATAATAAGTCACAGTGGTGGATCATTGGTGTAGTCTTAAACTCGCACTGATTTGTGCCACTTTCTGGGGAAATGACTATTCGAAGTCTCATTTGTTCTAAACTTTTAATCTTGGAGTGTGCAGCCTTGTTTAATCAGTCTACTGCATCAATAATAGTTGATAAATATAGTCATTTTCATGGGATGATAAAAAGTTCGTAGCATATGATTACTTGGACATGTGATAAGAACTCCAAACTTAAATCTGTGTCTTTCAGCTCCACACCCCCACCTTCGCCCCTGTAAGTGGAAGATGAAAGCAGAAAGTTGTGGTTTCCAGGCACAAATCCCGTGCATGTGAAATAAGAGATAAGTGAAGTTGGCTCAACTATTTCAGTCGTCATTTCCATACTCCCTCTGACTACGTTGGGATATGCAGTGACAACAGAAGGTCCACATTAAAGATAAAGGTGCTGGACAAAGGCTTACAAGGAATGATTGTGCATCTTTTAGCAGAAATACTGAGAACAAGTTGCACAGTGAAGAGACAGAAAATGGAATTTAGCAGTAGTTTTGTAGCCTCTGTATTAAACAGATCCTCATTATTTATAGGATATTAAAAGTCAAGCAATAAACTTGCATTTATTAGGGACTTGCTTGCTGAAGGACAGTTTTAGACAGTATAGAAGGTAATAACTAACTAACTAACTAGCCAACCAACTAACTAACTAAATAGGTGGTCAGGGTCCCAGCTCTTTAAGAAATCAGAAACCAGTTGGGAAGACCAACATACAAGACCAATTTAGTGACCATAAGAGTTAACAGTATGATGTTGCAAATACATGAAACCATTTAGTGCCAAGCTGTTGGGTCTGAGCAATTTAAATAGCTTTGAGCTAAGAGGATTAGAGTCTCCAACTTGAAAGCTCACCACAGCTCTAGGAAAGTTCATTGAAAAGCTAGGGTGTATCTTGCTCACTGCTTCCTATCCCATCGAGCTCCCATTCAGTTGTGTTCTTGTTGAGCTTCTCCCCTTTGCTTTGCATGCACACTTTGCTTTGTTTTTCTCTCCTTGGGGGACTTTAGGATACTCCCCTCCTTTTCTCTACACCTTGGGAATCCACTCAGGACAGCACCATCTTCCATTCTTTCTAGGGCTTTGTGGCTTATAACTTTTCCTCATTCATCCCAGCAACCTGATCTTGTGCCGCATATTCCCCCTACTAGAGGATAAGTAAATGCCTTCAGGTCCTCAAAAGGTTAAACCTAGTGTTACCCTATGGCTCAGCAATCCTACTCTTAGGAATATGCCCCAAAGAGTTGAAAACAGGGATTTGAACAGATACTTCTACATGAATGTTTATAGCAGTACCATTAACAATGGTTAAAATGTAGAACAACTCAAGTGTCTATCAATGGATACATGGTTAAAGGCATTGTGGTATATCCATACAAGAGAATGTTATTCAGCCATAAAAATGAGTGAAGTATTGATAAATGCTCCAACATGGATGAACCTTGAAAACAATATGCTAAGTGAAAGAATCCAGGTCCAGAAGGTCACATATTACATGATTCCATTCATATGAAATGTCCAAATAGGTAAATCTGTGGAGATAGAAAGTAGTTTGGTAGATGCCAAGGGCTGGAAGAGTGGTAAATGGAGAGGAGCTGCTTAATGTGCATGGAGTTTTATTTTGAAGTGATACAAATATTTTGGAACTAGATAATGGTGGTAGTTGCAGAACATTATGAATGAACTAAATGCGACTGAATTGTCTGCTTTAAAACAGTCAATTTTATGTTACAAGAATTTTTCTTCAATTAAAAAACCCCAAACAAAACAGATAACTCCTTCAGGAAACATGCAGTTGGGAGCCAGCAGTTGAAATACTCATCCTCCTGATATAATTGATTTGGGGGTTGGGGGATGTGAGTCATTGAAGAAATAAAACCTTAACCCAGAGGGGTGAGTTTCAGGGTGTAGTTTAAGCAATGACAGGAATCCATCAGATTGATACAGAGCTTTACAGTTCAGAAAGTGCTTTAGGGCCACCATCTTACATAATTTTTATAACTGTTTCCCCATTGCTCCTCTTCCCCTTATCAGCCAAAAAAGGTCGTAGTTCACACCTCCTGTTACCTGGAATGGCATTACCACACCCCTGTGCTTCAATCTGATCCATTCATTAAGGACCAGATCAAATGCCATCCCTTGAAGCCTCACCTGGAAAGATAAGCACATTCTGGTCTTTCCAGGTGACTTTAGTGTTTAAGACAAGCTCTGAGTATGAGCCGAGGTAGATAATGCCAACATGGGCAGAGATGACAAGTATTTTCAGTTAGATCTGCTGTCTAGACACTTTGTGTGAACAGCCTAATGATGGAACAATATTGGCATCACTTATAATTAGAAGGTGTGATGGATGAAGTGGGGGAGGATATAATGTGTTGAGTCAGAAATGGATAGGTCAAGGAGAGCTTAAGTGGTTAGTAAGTAGAGCCTCTTAGGCCAGGGACTCCTTAGTATAGTTGTCATATCTGATGCCTTCCACATGACCTATGAGTAGGCCATTTAAAAATGTTGACTTAGGGGGCACCTGGGTGGCTTAGTCGGTTAAGCGTCTGACTTTCGCTTAGGTCATGATGTCGCGGTTCGTGGGTTCGGGCCCCGCGTCGGGCTCTGTGCTGACTGCCAGCTCAGAGCCTGGAGCCTGTTTAGGTCTGTGACTCCCTCTCTCTCTGACCCTCCCCTGCTCACACTGTCTCTCTTTCTCTCTCCTAGAAATAAATAAAACATTTTTAAAAAATGTTGACTTAGTTTTTTGTTCATTCATTTATCCATTCCCTTTGAGGAGAGGATGGTCCTCAGAATATAAACTGCCTGGAGATAAGAGCCATGTCTCTCATTCCCCAGTGCTTTGCAGAGTACCTGGTACAATTGGTTCTCCAAAAACATTTGTCGAATGAGTGACTGAATGTGAGAGAGAGTGTGAGCCGTGGAGTCCAGCAGTCCTGTACTTAAATCCTACTGTGGCACTCACTAGCTGTGTTGTCCTATAAATAAGGGAGAAGGATAAGCCCAACTGCACAGTTTAGTACTGGGTACATTTAATAAATGGTAGTTGTTGTTTATCCATCAAATAATTATCAAACGTGAATAATTGTAAGGAGCAACGAAAGCAATTCTCTTTGGCAACTTAGAACCACCCATTCTTGTGTTTTGGTCATAGGAACCTGGCTAAGTATTCATTTATTTACTCATTCAACAGCTGTTTACTGAGCTCTTACTATGTGTCAAGTTCTGTTCTAGGAACAATGGAAAGTCACTGGAAGGCTGTAAACAGGAGTAATATGCTTAGACAAATGTGTTACAAGGATGCCTTTTTGTGTATGTGTGTGAAGAATGGCTTAGAGGCTGGCAAGACGGAACAAGGAGGAACAGGAGAATGTGTATTACATTTGTCTTTACGGAGAGGAAGGCATCTTGGTTTAGAGGGGAGGCCATGGGGCTGGTGAAGAGATCTGGACTATATTTTGGAGGCTGAGCACAAAGGATTTGATGATGAGTTAGATACTGGTGGGGAGTGAAGGAAAAGGGGGCCTAGGTTTATGCCTCAAGTAAATGGCTGAGAAGAGCTGCTGTCTCCCGGGACAGTGGACACTTCTGAAGAGATTTGGAAAGGAATTTTGGCAATGACAATTTAGATAGGATACTTTTGAGATGNTGGTGGGGAGTGAAGGAAAAGGGGGCCTAGGTTTATGCCTCAAGTAAATGGCTGAGAAGAGCTGCTGTCTCCTGAGACAGTGGACACTTCTGAAGAGATTTGGAAAGGAATTTTGACAATGACAATTTAGATAGGATACTTTTGAGATGCCNCACCCCCCGCCCGGGAGCCAGCAAGGCTGGTGCTGGGAGGAGGGCGTCCAGGACTCCTCCGGCTGTCTGTCGCTTATCTGTCTGGGCAAACCTCCTTCGTGGCTGGCTTTCTGTGGCTCCTGGGGCAGCCCCAGCCCGTGGGAGTGGCACTGCCTTGGCAGACGGGGAGACTGGCCTTGGCAGATACAGACAGTAATGCTTTCCCAAGGCCGCGTCTCCTTGGAGAGCTTTTCTTTCTAAGGCTTTGGCACATCCGTGCTGCTCTCCTCGATGCTGGCCCATCTCTGGCTTTATTGCTCATGTCCCCCATGGGAACATCTTTTTTCTTTTTCTTAATCTTTGCAGTGAAATAGGGAGCAAACCCTCCTCAGAGCTTCTCTTCTCACTGTGCGTGTGTGTGTTAGTTTGGAATTGAGGAGGGAAAAGGTAGAGTGCATGATTTTTTTCTTTACACTCCTCAACAGTGAACATAAATGTCCCCTTCTGCTACTCCTCTGTTATAGACTCATTAAATCTCAGCGTTGGATGGCGTCTATTTCAGCCTCCAGAAGCAGGACCCCCAGCCCTGATGAAAGTTATTCAAGTCAGAGCCCCGTGCCCCCTCCTAGGATGACTGCTCTTCCCTCTCTCCAGCTGTCCAATCCTAAGAAAAGTCTTCATCTATAGATCCCACATTAATTCCCTTGTAACTTCCTAGCTCTAGTCTTGGTTTTCTCACGGGACATCCCAGAATTAGCTGGCTCTCTCCTCTGAGTAAGAGCTCTTCCTTTTTGATGTGTGAAACAAATCATTATTTCCAGCTTGTTTTTTCTTTTTCACGCTCATCACTCACAGTTACTTTGACCGCTCATTAATTCACCAGATATCTGTTTCTCACCAGTTGAGTGCCGTCTACTGTGCTAGGTGCTCTGGGATGTATCCATTAATAAAATGAAGCCCTGGGAACTGGAGGAACTCACACGTTTATTTAAAAGAACGCTAGCGGGCAAAACTGAAACACATCATAACATTAGAATATGAGACGGTAAGAACCACATCACAGCTAAAATGCTTTTGTCGCTTGTTGAGGGCTTATCACATCATGTTTACTGAGTGACTATGCTATGCCCGTGATCTCACGTAGAACTCACAACACCATCACCAATTTATAGACAGATCAAATACTCTGCCCAGCTTTGCGAGGCTTTTAAGACGGCAGCCAACCTTACAATGAAGGGCCGATTCATGATTTCTAACTACTACTCTCTAACTACTACTATAACTACCACTACCTAGTGTGACAGATGCAGAGTCTCCCTCTCGAGTTTGCACATCAGGAGCAGGGATTCAAACTCTGGCCATCTGGCTGCAGAGTGTATCTGCTCGACTGCTGTGGCATCTTTCTTTCCTGGAGGGCTGTGGGAATACCAAGGAAGTAAGAGTAGGTGTGTCCTTAGCAGGGCTACTGCCCCCAACCTGTGCTGGAGAGATCTTTGCAGATGTTCTCTTGGGCAGGAAGCTCACTGTGCTAGCTCTGACCTTGCTATTGTTCTTGGCATAGGCCGTTCAGTTTCATGTTACTGAGCCCTCCGCTGCTCTGAATACATGCTTTCTTTCCACATTGTAATGGGAGCTAGCATGCAAAGTCAAGGCCACCTCATGTACTGCCAACAATGGTCCATTCTTAGAGGAATCTCTTTCCAAAGCCATCCTGGGAGATATTAAATNAGTCAGTTGGCCACCTTGTTCAAACTACTTGGGGGAGATGGAGATTCCTTGAGTTCTCCTGTGACAAGAACTGTAGCTGTTCATGGTGCCCGCAGGGAGGGGCACAGGGTGGGGACCTAATGGCTGACTCTCTTCACCCCTCTTCCCAGCCAGACCAATAGAGGCAATTCTTGGGAGGGCTGTTAGGGCTCCCCAGGCTTGAGCAACCCAACAGGAGATCCCATTCCACCCTCTTCTTCTGGTCCCAAGCAGCTCTTCTGATGGTTGTGTATTCCAGTAAGGGGTTGCGTGTCTGCTTGTCACTTCATTCTGGGTGATGGTGTGACCTGTACTGAACATGGCATGCAGGAATAATTACTATTATCATTATTATTTTTAACATCAATGTGGACCATTGAGAGCAGGGAGTGTTGTTAGAGAACAAAATTAGCTCCCACTCCCCCCCCTTTTGTTTTCCCAGTGGGGTCTCAACTGAACTTAAACAGAAATTGCTCATCAACAGGAGGTTAGGATGGTGGTAATGGGGGTGTGTGTTTGGTACAGTGAAGTTTAATTCATTTGTCTCTTTTTTGGGGGACAGGGAGCAGTTACTAGCTCTTAAATTTCTCCTCCCTGATACAGATGATTTTTCTCCTTTAATGAAAACTGACAACAATAATAATGACATTATGCAGAATTTGGACCTCTCAGGCAACATTCTTGCAATGACTTAAAAATTCTGGGGAAACCAAAATTCATTACATTTGAATTCATATCTGTGTTTCATTTCGGGACCTTGAGGTAGGCTGAATAATGATCCTCCAAAGATGTCCATGCCCTAATCCGTGGCCCTGTGAATATGTTAACCCAGATGGCAAGGGAGGCCTTGCGGATGTAAATAAAGGTTGTTTAGGAAGATTAGCTTGGATTTTTCTACGTAGACCCAGTGTAGTCATAAAGGCCCTTCTAAGAGGTCTATAGCCATACCACCCTGAATGTGCCTCATCTCATCTTAGAAGAGGGAAGCCAGGGCTCAAAGGCAGAGGAGAGAATGTAATGGTGGGAGCAGGGGTCAGAGGGATGTGAAGAGGGGGCCATGAGACAGGAAATGTGGGGGACCTCACGAAGCTAGAAAAGGTACGGAGGGAAATGGTTTCCTCCTGAAGCTTCCAGAAGGAATTCAGCCCTGCTGACACTTTGATTTAAAAACATGTTTGACTTCTAGAATGACAAGATAATTTATGGTGTTGGAAGCCCCTAAGTTTGTGGTCTCTTGTTACTGTAGAAACTGGAAACTGTGTGGACCTGGATGAAGAAGGAGCCCGTGGTTATGTCTATAGACTGACCGACCTTACAGGCTCAGGACTGCTCTGGATGTTTTAGGTCCTGGGCCTACATACTCTTCCAGCTGACTGACACTTTTCCTTCCAATTTACTCTCTTCTTCTTCTTCTTCTTTTTAAAGTTTGTTTGTTTATTTTTGAGAGAAAGAGACAGAGACAGAGAATCCCAAGCAGGCCCTGTCAGAGCCTCATGTGGGGCTCAGAGCCTCATGTGGGGCTCAATCCCACAAACTACAATATCATGACCTGAGGCAAGATCAAGAGTTAGATGCTTAACCAACTGAGCCACCCAGGCAGCCCCCCCACTTTCCTCTCTTCTTAAATATGGGAAAGGTGGCCTCACTCAGAGGCATCCTATGGAGCATTTTATAGAGGGCCTCATGTGGACCCCAAAGGATATGGTGAGGGATTCCTAAAGTAGATGGTAAAACCATCCCAGGGAGACAGAGGTATGATAAGGAATTCATGTTCATCAGACATTTCCCTCTAGTTCCCCACAGCCAGTTCTTCACTGGTCCTTGTTAAGGACGTGTCAACTCTGAGAAGAGAAACTAGGCAATGAAGGAACTGCTGGGCTGACTGAGTTTTTAACGAAAGAGCAGGAGGTTCATTAGTGAAATAGCAGGAAACTTTGGGGAAAAACATTATCGTGAAGCCTGCAACTGCCAAACTATGGACTTTTAGATCAGCTGTGCACATACTCTAGCTTTTTGTAAAAGTGGATCCAAGAATAAAGGCAAAAATCAGCCAAAAGCCTTAAGACCGTAAAAGGACAGCAGTTCAAGTTAAAAAATCTATCCCAGTGAGGATAAAAATAGGCTGTGCAGGTCATTCTCTAGTGAGTTCTGATGGAAATACATCCCCTTCACCCCAAAGCATATCCAATATGGAGGAAAATACACAGCAAAGGTAAATAGAAAAGAATGTGTGTGAGGTAAGTGTCACTGACAGTAAGAAGAATAGTTTATGGGGCACCTGGGTGGCTCAGTCAGTTAAGCATCTGACTTGGCTCAGGTCACTATCTCATGGTTTGTGCGTTTGAGCCCTGCATTGGGCTCTGTGTCAATAGCTCAGAGCCTGGAGCTTGCTTCGGGTTTTGTGTCTCCCTCTTTCTCTGCCCCTCCCCTATTTGTGCTCTGTCTCTCAAAAATGAATAAACCTTAAAAATTCTTTTAAAAAAAGAAGAATAGTCTATGAGGTATTTTGTTGAGCCTAAAGAAGAATCCAGGACAGCCAGCTATTGGGCCAGGTGACATCATAATAACCAGTGTTGCCCTGTCGTGGCAAATAGTGGTCTAATTGTAAAGGGAGGGACAAATATGATTTAAAGAAAAGTGAAAGTCACGTGAAGTGAGAAAGTGGTAAGAAGATCCTCTCATACTTTTCAAATATATTCAAATCTCCAGGGCCAGATGGATTGTATTTTCAAGTAGTGGTTCCCCAAGTATGGTTCCCAGACATAGCAGCATCAGAATTCCCTGGGAATTTCGTTCCTTTGTAAATTCTCAAGTCTACCTTGGACCTACTGAATCTGGCATGCTGGGGTGAGGCCCCAGAATCTGTGTTTTAACTAGCCTTTCAGATGATTCTAATGCATGGGAATTCGTAATCTGGACTCCATGGCTGGATTTCAGCAGGGCAGTATAAATACCCTGGTATAAAATACAAATACTTTTGTTAATGTACATGTTTTGAAAGGAGGAGAGAGTCCGTCTAAAAAATCAGAATTTTTAAAGGATTTGAGACCCCAAAAGTTTTAGAAACATTCTTCTAGCATATTCAAATTGAAACTTTTTACTGACATTAAAAAACTGCTGAAGGTGCTACAAGAAATCATAGAGACTCATAGTATGGCAAATAAAGTCTTCCTAGTTTTTTTAAAATCAGAATTGGATGGACCCTGAAAACTATAGTTTGGCTAACTTGGCAGTGATCCCTGGCAAAAATCTGGGCTGCTTCATTAGGTGGTTGGGTAGGAACACTTAACAAGGAAAATCAAGAGCCAGAAAAGGTTCATTAATACCCAAATACACCAAATAGACTCTGTGCTGTTTTATTTCTGCTATTATTTTTAAAATTTTTAAATGTTTATTCATTTGAGAGAGAGAGAGAGAGAGACAGAGCAAGGGAGGGGCAGAGAGAGAGAGACACACACACAGAATTAGAAGCAGGCTCCAGGCTCTGAGCTGTCAGCACAGAACCTGATGTGGGGCTTGAACTCACAAACCGTAGACCATGACCTGAACCAAAGTTGGATGCTCAACCAACTGAACCACCCAGGCGCTCCTTTTATCTCTGCCATTAAAAAAGATTCCTTATGTTTAAATACCGAAAAAATACAAAGAAGAAAGCAAAGAAGATGGCCTGCTCTCCCATTGCAAGGTAACTGAGTTCGCTGCTCTTGCCCATCAAAGCTTCCTATATTCTTCTGGGAAAGAAAATTTATGGGTAAAAGGATTGTTCTCTCTTTCCTCAAGCCCACTGTTCAGCACTTTGGCTTTAGATAGAAATGAGTTGTATATTTTAGAGATCTTTCCATGTTCATACCCAGAGAGTTACTTCATTATTTTTAATGGTTGAATAGCTTTCCTTCATCTCTTCTACTCTATTGGTACTTTAAAACATTGATATTATTTGTATTTGTTTTGCTATTGCAAGCAATGATGCAAGAAACAGAGTTGTACACGTATTTTGTATATATTTTCAAGTATATCCATGAAATAAATTCCTGTAGGTCAACTTCTCGGTCAAAGTGTACACACATTTTAATATTGCAAAATACTCTCCAACATAGTTCTGTTGCTCTGTATTCACATGAGCAGAGCATGAGAATGCTTGTTTTTGCACCTCATTGACACTACTAGGTTTTAGCATTAAAAAAACTGTCAATCTAGTCAGGGGTGGGGGAATCCATCATATTCTTGCATTTGTTCATTAGCAAGCTTAAGCATTGTTTCCAAAGTTTATTCACCATTTATATTTTTTAATGAACCCCTCTAAATCCTTTGTCCATTTTTAATATGTTGCTTAACTTTTTATTGCTGATTTGAATGATATTTAGAAATTAAATTGCCCTTTGTTCATCATATGTTGCAAATATTTTTCCAGCTTGTGATTTTTCCTCTGACTTTGCTTATGGCTTTTTCTTTTGTCACATCGATTTCAAAAAAATACATAGTCAAATTTATTATTCTTTTCTTTTATGGCCTCTGAGTTCATGGTTTTTAAAGTCTAAATCTTAGATTGGTTGATTTGGGAGATGACACAAAACTCTCTTAGAATGATTTCATCCACATGTTTTATAAAGCTTGCCATCTTTGTGAACAAAATGGAGAAATAAAAGTTGGGTGACATATACATCAAAGTGCCTTTGCAGTTGACTCAGTGAATATACACGAAGAGTGCTATTAGCCAGTCCATGCCAACCTGGATTCCTTTGGCCTTGATGAAGATAGAAGACGTATTTCTCCTATTTTCAGATAGAAAAAAGGTCAAGATGAGATAGTTTCCTGGACAACAGAACCAACATTCAGGGAGGTCTTGACAGGCCAGAACATTGAATTTAAAACCAGTGAGACAATTTAGAAGAGATAGATCAACTATTTGTATTTTCCAAAAGTTCAAGTATATAAGGATAGATGGGAAGGCCTGAGATACCAGATATTCATGGAAGCAACTTCACAACAAAGACAGAGCCCAGTGAGTTAATAGTGTGCTAGGAATACGAAGGAAGTCCGTGTGGCCTTCGGTTCCCTCTGGATACTTAACAATAAAACAAAACAAAACAAAACAAAACAAAAAACCACCTTAATTTCAAAATTTGACTTACAGAAACTTTAAAGAGAGTACAGAGAGGTTCCATGTGCCTTTTCATCTAGATTTCCCCAATGGTAACATCCTACATAATTACAGGACCACTATTAAAACCAGTAAACTGACATTTCTACACTCTCCACACCTTACTTTTCATCAGTTGTTTACATTCAGTCTGTGTGTGTTTGTGTGTGTATAGTTGCATGAAATTTTATCACAACTATACACTCATTATTCTTCAAAGGTTTTAATTAGTAAATAAAGTAAGAATACATTTATCTGTAGAAAAAAAAATTGTTCCTCTATTTCAGACAAATCAAGCCTAGAATTTTACGTAAGTGACATACCCTGGATAAAAGTGTACATGGAGGTGAACTTGCGCAAAGTACTCCGGTGGTGCCCTGACTGTGCTGTTTGCATTCCTAGGGCTATGATGAAGCTGTATATTTACAAAATGTAGAACTGAAGAGAAATGGGACTTTCAGCAACGTTTTTTAAAAGTTCCATGAAGGCCTGTCATGCAACAAAGGGGTAAGTCTTGTTATATATCTTTGTAGTCTGTTAAGAGAGATTGGAGGCAGTTCTAAGAATTGATGATGCATGAATATTGATGAAAGCCTAAAGGAGCTGGAAAGTTTGAAGGGGTAAGTTTTGCCTTATATCCCAGATTCAGGAAGGAAGAGAAGAGGGAGGAAAGAGAGACAGAAGAGATAGAAGTACTGCTGGTCCTAGAGGCATCCATCCATTGGCAAGGAATAAACAAAAGCAGTTAGGAGGGTACATCTTAAATGCTTTCTCTGTTGAATCTTTCCCATCAACTTTGTACAGAACGATGACTGTACTCAGCTTTGGTGCCAGGTAATGATGAAGATAAAGAGAAGTTTGATAGATATTTTTGTTACTTTTTGTCATTCTCTCCTCTTTGCCTTTCTCTTTTTCTTTTTAAAGTTGATGACCTATGTTTTAATTTAAAGAATGTTATATTTAGCAGGCTCCTGATACTGTTTGGACTGCTTTTTTCTAATCTAGCTTGAACAGACCTAGGTTACTGGCTGGTGAGTTTACAGTTCTTTTATGTCACCTGTTTGTAGATGGTAAGGATCCAAGGAGCCTGGAAGTTTCTAATAGGCGGCTGCCGTCATACTCTGGGGACTGATAGAATTAGGAGACTGTGTAAGAGTGGGAGCCTGTCCCGTGGAGTTGTAAAGGAGAACCTCTGCTCTGGAAGCATCTTGAAGAAGAGGATAATTGTCAGGTGTATTGGTTTGGATTTCATCCAGTTGATAGAATAGAATACTCAAATACAGGGACTGAAGCAAATGGAGATTTATTTGTTTTTTACCTAACAGGAAGTTGCCAACTTTGGTCCAGTAGCTCTGTCATGTTAAGATTGGGTCTCTTCAGTTTTCCTTGATTTTTTTCCTCATGGTTGCAGGTGGGCTGCTGCAACTCCAGTCAATATGTCTATCTTTAAGGAAGGAAGAAGGTAGAGGAGAGAAGGGGAAGGGAGCAAGGGAAACAGGAAGGGTTACCATCAACTCTTTCAGGAAATGCAAATGTTTTCCCACAGCCTTCCCTCATCTCTCACTGGCCAGAATTTTTCCTTTTACCCACAGTTTTGAGTCTCACAATTTGACCTAAACATTTGTGCGTGCTTTAATCATATGAGAGAAACCAAGAGAGGGGAACAGAGAGTTTTCTATAATGTGCACATTGTTTCAGGATGTTAACCTGTGAGGATGGACTATTGATCTCAGAGGTTTAACTTGACATTTATTTGTAGAGCTCCTTTATATATTCATGCATGTTTGGGATTAAGACAAAGGGAGTAGGGTGATACAGATTTTGATAACTCTCCATTGAACTGCAATCAGCAGAATGGGGTATGAAATTGGTCATAAAAACTCTTGGGACTTTCCTGCAGCCATTCTCTGGGAAAATATCAATTTAGAGAAATTTCTTCATAAACTCTCTGTTTTTTGTTGCAAACACAGTGGGATGGTGGTCTGGGCTATTGCATTCAGGAGCCCAAGTGGGTTTCGGGAGAAGGCTCATCTCCATTTGAGAGCTGTATTTCTATAATTGAGACCAGAACTTGACTCCTAGTGTCCACAATGCTGCTAAATTGAATTAGAGATTTTATGGAAAGAACAATGAAAGCCCAAATTCATGTACAAGCATTCAGATCTTTTAAGTGGTAATATAAAACACGCACAAATGACCATTCTTGGGCTCTAAGTGTTGGTTTTAGAAAATGCGTTTAGTAACACAACTGTTTAGGAGGGCTTTGAGCAACTGATGAAGGAGGTTTTAATTAGCCCTTTTTTATAAATGTGGAAATTAAGGGTCAGAAGAGTTAAGGAACTTGCTTGAAGTTTCTCAAATAGAGCTGAGATTCAAAGTGCTTCTTGTCTGATCCATGGACCTTCCTCTTCATTAGGAGGACGCTCTAAGCTACTGCTAAGCTCCACAAAGTGAGTAAAATCAGGTGTGAGTAGGTCAAGAAGTGAGACCCAGATCTACAAGATTGTTCTGTAGGCCCAAGGTCATGGTGTGTGGTGTTGGTGCTCTGCCTTTGTGATTCAGTGTGTGTGTGTGTGATACAGTGATTTAGATCAGCCTTGTGGTGGATGTGGGTGCTGTTGGTGCTCCTCGACACAAAGGGTCCTGACCTCAGATGTTTGTCCTTCTGGATATGTACCTGGTCCTGGGCTGGTGTCAAAGGCATGCCCACCTTCTACAGACACCATTACATATGTAGCCTCTAGGGGCACACTGACCCCACCCACCTAGCGTCCCAGAGGGAAGACATGACCCCTTTGTCTTACTCCCCCACCCCTGAGAGGACACTGAACATTTCCTGAAGAGCTTTTACTAAGTGTGTATTTGGTGGGGGGAGGGGAGGAGGGGGGAGGTA
>NW_027532203.1:14218978-14226123 GCF_008692635.1 Crocuta crocuta | reverse complement strand
TAGGGGGTTAAAAAAAAAAGATGAATAAGTGTAGAAAGAGGTGCATTTAGCAGAAGTACTGGCTACAGACATGCTTTGCTGGCACAGCTCATATTTTTTCATTTCCATCCTAAGGGACCCTACTCCAAAGCCTGTCCTTGGAAGTTTCTCTTTTCCTTCTTTCCTGTGGACGCCTATCCCCTCCAATCTAGTTACTATAGACAGGGTGGAAGAACATGTTCCAGAGTGTGTGTATACGTATTCCCTCCACATTCAAAGGCTTTGTAGATGGCAAATGCTGGTTTACCGTATCTTGCCATATTTTCCATAATGCCATAACTTTGAATGGATATTAGCAATACTGGTAAAATAAGAATTATTTAAGCAGAAAGGTTTATTTACATTTCTGTTTTCATCTCCAACTCTAGAGTCAAGCTTGGCACTGCCTCAAAATGAACCATTATATATTATGTGCACCCATATGCATGTGGATATATCCACATACATGTGCATATACACTTTATGCATATGTAAACATATCTATGTGTTGGGAGTACTGGAGTAGTAGACGAGGCGTACCTTTATCCATTTGCTTTTCTGTTTTGTTTTTAAATTTTAACTAGTCTCCATGCCCAATGCGGGGCTCAAACTCACCACCCTGAGATCCACAGCCCACACTCTACCAGCTGAGGCAGTCAGGTGCTCCTCCATTTGTTTTCAATTTAAGCAATTTAACCATACCTGTCCTGAGTCATAAAAATGGACCTACTCTTGGACATGGTAATTTCTGTTGTGGGAAATGATACCAAGGGAATCATTAAAAAGAAAGAGAAAGTTATAAAATACAGGGATGTATGGTTTTTTAACATATAGAGGTATATTAATTTGCAGGTTACAGATTCTTTTCACATGAATGATCTCATTTCATGTTCACAGTAATCTGGGGAAAGTGGTTTTGTTTTCCCTCCTTATTTTATAAATGAGGGAACAGGCTTTGAGAAGTGGTCTGGTTTCTTTAAGGCTGCACAGATGAATTGAGTGATAGAGTTTGGACAGTTTTGCTCAGTTTGGAAAGCAGGGAAACTCAACCAACAAAGATAGAACACTTGTCAAAAAGACCCACAACAAAGCACTTAAACGTGTATGTGCGTTAAGAGAGGAAATGGGAAATCTATGTCTTTCATACAAGTTCAATAGTCTCTTTACCAATACAATCCCCACTCTCCAGTAAGGAACTTCTTGCTAACTACGGCAGGTCTCGTATGTGCAAATTCAGTGCACATCATGGAAGCCTTATGTACTATAATTTCAGAGACTGAAACATGATGGAAAGTATTTATTGCATAATTCAAGTTATAATGTAAAACATAAAAATTATATTCGTGGTGTAATTATAAATGTTTAAAGTATATATATTTAAGGATAAAAATTGGAAGGGAATGTGGAAAAATAAAAACAGTTGTGCTAATGGGATTGTAACTAAATTTTCATAATATTTTTTCCTTAATACAAATAGAATTAACAATAAGCTTTAAAAACCCAAATACTATAAGAAATGAACACTTGTTGACTGCAAATACTGGCTTAAGTGCTTTTTGTGCCTAATTCCACTTAATCACAGCTCTGTGAGGTACATGTTATTATAATTTCCACTTTGTAGATGAGAACCATGTGTTTTAGGATGGTTAAATAACTTCTGTAAGGTTCTAAAGATAGAAGTCAAGATGGGAGCACTTGGGTTTATGCTCTGTCTCTTCCAACCCCAAATACCCCAAATACACTTTCAACGTGTGTCCTAGAAAGGGAACAGTCATTAAATTGTCCAACTGATCTTATGGGCCTACACAGACTCTTTTTTTTTTTTTTGTCTCATTGTGGAAGGGCTTTAGTTGACTGCCAGACATTAGGAGTTCCACGTAGAAACTCCTTTGGACCATCTATACATGTCAATGCATTTGACAAAGTAGAGCTTCATAGCTTGTTTTGCAAAACAAGGGTCCAGAATAGCAGAGGCTACAAAGAAGGGTGATTTTGAGCATACGGCCAACACTGGACCTCCTAATGTTTAATGGCAGCATTGACCAGAACCTCAGCTCAGGAAGCAGAAGCATTGGACAATCCATGGGATGAAATAAGGGTTGCTCTAGCTCCCATCCCAAGGAACAGTGCTAGCCCCAGGCTTTCCCTAAATCTCCAGGGACAAAACCAGTATTTTATTACTCTTGTTCTGAATTGGTAGGATAAATGCCTCCGTTCTCAACTTCACTTTGCCCAAGCGTAAACCCTTAGTTGAGAAGACAAGTTGTCATCTCCCAGCAGAAGGGAGGAGCCTGAGTTTCCTGGTCCAAATGAGGCTGGGATCTTTCCAGTGGTGTGGCATTCCTCCCAGGGCTTGAGTAATGACTCTATTGTAGAAACGTCCTTTATTTGCTGATGATTACAGCAATGCTGGTTTGCGGGAGCACATTGCTCTTTGCAAGAGGGACTTACAGGAGGCTTTGGAGAATGGGACACAAATTTATGCTTCCACACTGTCCCCACGAGAGAGCTGGCCCCCTAGCTGTCTGTCCTTCATAGGATGGAGTTCCTAGTCTGTAGGCTTCAGGTGCCTTACTCCTTACCTTTCCCATTTCATTTCTCAGAGCAGGTGTACTTTCAGGGGCTTTACTGTGAATCATTTTTTAAAATGTTTATTTATTTTTGAGGGAGAGAGAGAGAGAGCGAGAGCGAGCAAAAGCGAGCACTTCTGAGTGAGGGCAGGGGGGCAGAGAGAGAGGAGTTCTGAGGATCCAGAATAGGCTCTGAGCTGATAGTAGTGAGCCTGATGTGGGGCTCAAACTCAGAAACCCTGAGATCATGACCTGAGCTAAAATCGGACACTCACTGACTGAGCCACCCAGGCGTCCCTGTGGTGGATCTTTTTGATTAGTGTCCTATCTTTTCAGGTTGGGTTTCCTGGCTTGCCAAACTAAGCAAAACGGAATCCCCTCACTCTGTTCCTGTCCCTTTTTGTCTACAGCTCACAGTTATTCAAAATCTTGCAATGTGTTCTTATTCTGGGGCTTTTATCCTTTGGTATGAAGTTAGTCGAGTATTAATTCTCCTTAACACTGTGTGGAGCATTCCTCCTCTGCAAAGCACTTCACCAAGATTAACTAATTAATCCTCCCAACACGCCTTGTCCCACAGGGACAGTTAATAGTTGGCTAACAATAGGAAGGGGAAGGAAAGTGATTCTTAACTCTTTTCATAAGGGTCTTCAAGCTTCAAAAGCACATTTCCTGCCATTAGAATACAGAAGAGGGGAGAGAAAGGGGAAAGGAGAAATTTTGAGAGGAATTCCCTCTACTGCCTTCCTGAAATTCTCCATTAAGGACTTTGGTGCTGGTTCTTTAGGGAATAAACTAAGCTTAGACAAACTTAGCTTTGTCTAAGGGCTTTCTAGGGGCTTAATTTTAATCCTCATTTTCCTTCTGATTTAGAAGCATAGAATGTTAGAGGACTCAGACCTTGGAGATACAGATATTAAACTCCTTGACCTTACAAATGGGAAAACTAAGGCAGACAGTGATTAGATTATTTTAATGTCAAACAGGGCTAGGTTGGTTTGTTTCTTGGCATGCCCTTGGCTTCTCTGTTAGATAAGTTGTCTGCTTACCTCGAAGGTCTTATGAGGAGGTATTAATTGACTGTGTCACTGGCCAGCACTAGGCTTAGATATTGGGCTATTCTCAGCATCCGAATGTGGTAATACGGGGTGAAGTGAATATACTTGCTGTAGCCAGCCCAGCTGTTGTACCTAAGAAAGATAGAAGAACCATCATTGTGCAAAAATGCTCTCTGTGTACATTTGGGGAAAATGGGATATGGAATACATCATTTATCTTCAAGGAGAGTCAGTGGCTATTTGATTTAAACAAACAATCCATTATGGTGTTCACTGTAGCAAATTCTGTAATTATAAGTTTTATGGCAACTCCCATTACGAAACCATTTTCATCCCTCTCCTAGCTGTCGGAAAAACCACAAATTGGGTGGAAATTTTCATGGCTAGGCTCTGCCTGGTAGAGGACGGCTGACTTCTGGGAGCACAGGGAAGGAAAGAAAATCTCATTAGCTGCCTCTAACCTACTGTTGAATGGGAGGAAATGTAAGCATATTCCTTTTCCAGTTTGCAGAAGAGTCAAATGTTTCTTTTCTCTGTATCGTGAAATTGTGAAAAATGAGGCAGGAAGACCTCATTTTCAAAGCTGTATAGAGTCACTAAGAAATGTCGTGGGGGAAATGCTTTGCAGAATCACTTCTAAGTGTGCTGTAAGTGCGGCTGCTCATGTTTTCAGCATCTCCTCTGCCAGTGTTTACATTTTACATTTTCTTCTGCTCTGTCTTGATCACTGTGTCCGTAGAATCTTGGGTTCCTGGAATTAAAAGGATTTGAAACCCCGGCTGGGAGCAGAGAGGCTCGGCATGCATCCTGGTTGGTGGTGTCTTCTGAGGTGGAAGGATCTAGCCTCAAGGTTAAGGGGATCTACTTTTGTGTTGCGTGGACACAGTGCCACATGCCAAGAGGTGCCTGATAAACACATCTTGAACACACATGGTTCAGTAACAGAATTCCAGAGGCCGGAGGAAAACAAATCTTTCCTTACCCTGTCTTGAAATATAACTTCTTTACTTAATCACGAACAGATTTCTTACCCTCAAATCAGTCACACATTGTCTTCTCTGTGTGTTGTGTGTCTGACTAGGAACTCTCTCCCCTCTTCTTTCTTTGGATCCTGATTCTTTTCCTCTTTCAAGGCTTACCATAGTTTCTGGGTTTCCTCTGCTTCCCTAAGGGTCTCCTGATTATCTTAGGCTGTAAGTAAATCTTCACTCTCAAAATCCTGGGAAAGTTTATTTGTTTTACTACCATATTAAAATGCTTGCTTATAAATGTTTTGTGTGGTTCACAAATGGTTTCATATATATTGCTTTTCTCCTAACCCCAGTTGTAAGTGCTTTGGAGAGAGAGATCATCTTTTATGTATCCAACTTTACTGTTTAGGGGAATTCTGAGACATAGTATAGGCTTCATCAATGGGCCCTGAGTAATAACACAGTAGGTGTGGGAATGCTTTCTTTCCTTTCTGGGCTATAAGCTCTTTAAGGACACATCTTTTCATATTTCATCTTGTTGTGCTTTACACTCATTTAATGCTTAATACATATTTGTTAAATGAACGGTTTGTAATCTCCTGAGCTTTTGAGAGAGGAAATTTGTCTCTAGCTTCTTATCAAATCTCCAGGTGCTCATCAACCTTGTAGACATTAATGACTCCATGTCTGACGCAGCATGTTCATAACTACTGCTAATTATTTGTAGCGATCATGGGTGTTTGGGACTGTTGTGGATGCTGTTGTTTTCCTCTAATACCCATGCCCTTATAAAAATTGTTACCATGGAAAGCGCCCGTTGTGCATTTTTTTTCTTCATCCTTCATACATAGAGACACAGATTTTTGAAAAATAGAATTTTTGCTCTGTTTTACACCTTTCTTGTGATATTACTTTCCACTTCCTTAAACCTTATTTGGAAATAAGTGGGGATAAAGATACGGAATAAGAGCATTCTGAAAGCACTGACCTATATAATCTGGAACAAAAATCACCATGGTGTCTCCCTGCCTCTCCTTTTCTCCTAATGCTACGGATCTGTGACTGTACAGTTATACAACTGTCTTCCTGCATTCTTCTTCATCACATGGTACCATGGATCTTTCCAGAAAATTTATTTTCTTCTTTTTAAATTTTTTAAAATTTTGCTTTAGAGAAGGAGAGAGAGAGGCAGGGGGTGGGGGGGCGGGAAGAGGGAGAGAATCTCAAGCAGGCTCCATGCTAAGCACTCATTGTGAAGCTGATGAGGGTCTCGATCTCACAACCACGGGATCATGGCCTGAGCTGAAATCAAGATGGATATTCAACCTGCTTAGCCACCCAGGTGCCCCCTTTTAAAAAAGCTCCCCAGTATTATTTCCTAGAGTAATAATAAACTTATTTTTGAGTTGGATTCTGTTGTCAACCTATCAACTATTCCTTCACTATGGAAATTATTAAGATATTATAATTTACACAGTTCCACAGACATACTAAATATTTTGAAACATCCATATAGGGTATTTCATGTATGTCTTCATTTAACGTGCATATGGTCCACATCTCTTCTATGATGTTTAATAAAACAGTAAACAAAAGATGCATCTTATCCCTACTTTCTGGAGGTTTACAATCTAGAAGGTGATTGGATCAACACTGGAGCCAGGAAACTGAGACTTGAAATAGAGGCGGGCTGCACATCTGGGGTCTTAAAGAAAAGATACTTTTGTTATGATTTTGAGTAATCTGAAGAGTCTTTCATAAAAGGAAGCTTTTAAATGAAACCTTGATGGTTGAGTAGATAAAGAAAAGGATGGGTGGGAGCAAGGGAAGACTGCCATGGGCAAAGGAAAGAAATGGAACAAAGATCCATGGATAAGAGGGCATGAAAAGTTTAGGGAGAGAAAGGCCAGCAGGCGAAGGTGGGGTGTCAGGGGGCTGTTATTTGGGTATATGAGGGAGAGCAAAACAAAACATGAAGCTTATTTTTCTAAAGAAAGAAGTGTAATGCTCATTCTTCTGTTTTATTTCTTGCTGCTGGGACGATTAATGTGGCAATATAATTAACATTGTTCCTGTAGATGAGCCAAAAGTGCTGATGCTAATGCCAAGGGAGAGAAAGTGTTTGGAAAAGATGGCAGTGGATGTTGAGTTATCAAATCATTGACAGCAGCGCCTTGATTGACTGGAGAAGCCTGGGTTGCAGATATTCAGCTGATCACTGGTGTTTTCCATAACAGACAAAAACGTCTCCGTAGAATAGCAAACACTTCAAAAACTCGAAGTGAGGGGTCCTAAGGTCTAAGCTTGCTGTGTGACCCTGAGGAATAATTTCATTGTTCTAGATCTTAAGATCCTCATTGAAAAATGAATTGGTGAGACAAGAAAGCCTTTAAGGTTTATTTGAATCATCCTATGACTTTTTTAGGCCAGTGATTTTCAAACTTCCTTGAACATCTGCTTCATTTGGGAGCCTTACTCTTTTTTTTTTTTTTTTTAACGTTTTTTTTATTTCTAGTAGACAGAGAGAG